>NC_036255.1:994188-1022499 GCF_002742605.1 Olea europaea var. sylvestris
ATGATAAAACGCAATTTTTTCAATTTTAATTAAATATTATTTATTTTTAATTTTAATTATTTCAATTTAATTTTAAAATTTTATAATAACTTTTTTTGTTTCTTTTTATTTTTGTCTGTAATTTTGTTGTTTTTTAATTTGTTATATCATTGAGTTTCTTTTCTTTATCAGTTTGATTAGATGCGGTAAAGTAATGTGTGAAAATGAAGAAATATTGGAGTGAAGGTGATGGTTACAGTGAAGTGACGTGTGAAAATTGAGAAATGATTGAAGACAAACGACGTCGTTTTTGCTTCCATAAAAAAAAAAAAAAATTGCTGCAGTGTGACAAAATACAGGAATCCACTGTTGCCTATATAGTAACTCTAAAATTGCCCCGTAGGGACATGAGATTATCATTACAATTTTGTCAAGTTAGAGAGGTGGACTGTACGAATTTTATTTATCATAACGAATTACTACAACATCATCTTAATCTCCTATTCTACCAAAACATGACAAAATAAATGATATGAATGTTTTTCCTAATTTTGTATTAAAATTATGCAATCTATAGACTCTTTAATTTTATTTAATATTTATGATACTAAAGGCGGTTGTCGGCAAGGCGTATCAAGCCAAGCAGCATGGGACAGATGAAGTGTGATGGCATGGCTGTTTGTGAACCAAAGTGGAACCCCTCACCCAAGAGTAAGGCTAATCTGAAATGTGTATTCAGATGCCCGGACATTATGGCCCCACTTCTTGTCTATAATATAGCCAAATTTCTTGATCCAGAAAATGGGCCACACCCGAACCATTTGGAGCGGAGCTCCTTCTCCCTACTCAATACCCTCCACTCATCCTTTTGTCTCTTCCTTTGTCCTCGTGTCACTCCTGTACACGTGTCAAATAAGTGGGTGCAGCCTCCCGCGGGGTTGTAACCTCATCGGTAGAGATGCATTCTGCGGGTCATGCTGAACTTGACTCTTCAATTCTAGATACAGACGAGTCATCTCACACATCACTTATTTGATGCCTCTATTATTCCTACTTGAGATTGAATAATGCTATGCACAATCACTTATTATGACATTCGTGCTACGCGATATACACATAACAAGTGATTATTGCATAATTAATCATTAATATTTTTTTGATAATACTCTTCTTAATTAGTCTAAGAAGTTATTATTATTATTATTGTTTTATTCTTTTATTTAACCTAATGGTTTGTGACACTACTTGAAAAACAGCTCACCAACTTGGTTAGTGCCTAAACGATAAAGGTATAAACAAGTTGGTACCAATTTTGAAGTGCTTTGGGTCATATTTCCATACTTGTCTAATTTTAACCATTTTTAGGCATGTTGGACAACGGCCTTACTTGCCAATACAGACTAAATTTTAAAGTGGTTCATGTCATGTCATCCTTATCTTGACACGACTATTTTTTTAGGCACATTGTGTATAAGTCCAACGTTCCTAAAATCATATAATTTGAGGCATACTCCATGTTGGAGTCGAGGCATGCCTAGGTTTTGCTTTCCATGTGTGAGCCAGCCTCACACATTTTCTTTTTGAGTTTTTGCTTCACATTTTGACGTCTCTACTCAAGATCTAACGTTTCAATTCATTTACAATATTTCTTGGCTAGACTAGTTATTAGAACCAACAATGTAGCTAATTGACTTTAACTCATATTTTAATTTGTTATTTTGAATTTTGAATTAAATTTTGTTGAATTATCATGAATGATTTATATTAATGTGTGTTACGATATTTGTTACGTGTTAAATCAAAGACGTTGCATTGTACAATATCCAATATTGTTTTTCATGAATTTATTGTTAACTTTAACAGATTTCTATTTATTCATACAGTTGTACCCAAGTTCTTATATTTCACTTTCATTAAATTATTTATCAATATAGGAAAGTTTGATATTTTGGAATACGTTAATTAATACTCGAGAAATAAATGTTAGTAATTTATTTTGAATTTATTGACAAACAATACAATAATTGAACATGATAGGGTTAATTTAAGTGAAATTGAGACTCGTAACTATATTCTTAACTAATTTCTACCTCCTTATCCATCAATTATTATTAAATTACCTAATTTGGTAGTTATTTAGAAAATTTGAACTCAAAATCAAATACTTAATTGTATGCGTTCGTGTTAGGGTTTATTTATTTTATTTTATTTTTACTAAAGCAGACGATACTCTATCATCATTTATTAATTGTATATAATACCATTCAACTGCAGGATAAAATTCGTAACATCAAGTTCAGACAAGTATGACTAAAAAGAGGTTTTTTACTCCTTTATGTGTCGTTTCTCTACTCGAGCTTGATGCAAGAACTCCGTGACTCTTATTTCTTATTTCTTTTTTATTTTGTTTGGTACCACATTCAACTATTACTTTAAGAATTAAATTAGTTGTACATTCATTTTGTACAAAAGACTTGAAAATATGAAGAATTAAACTATTTTTAAAGGCTTTGGTTGTCGAAAGACTTGAAAATATAAAGAATTTACATATCTTCAAACGTGACTAATTTGTGGGTGATTAGTTC
This sequence comes from Olea europaea var. sylvestris, assembly GCF_002742605.1. Classification (NCBI taxonomy): domain Eukaryota; kingdom Viridiplantae; phylum Streptophyta; class Magnoliopsida; order Lamiales; family Oleaceae; genus Olea; species Olea europaea. Next base: position 996,753 of record NC_036255.1, read on the forward strand.
TTAAACTGTGCAAATTATTTTATATTAGGTATCAGAACTTGCCTGCCATAAGGTCGAATTGAGCATCAAAACCTATCTAATGGTTATCTAAGTGTCGAATTCCATCCAACTTTACTTGTCAGAACCTGTCTAATTACTCCAAATTAATGGCAAATAATTAATTATTTACTTAACAAGTTGATTAATTATTCTAATTAAGGAGAGATTCATCATCATCAGCTTGCAGTATACCGCAAAAAACTTAAAAGCAAAAGTATTCCTTGACCAGCTTAAATACAAAATTGGTCATTAAAAATAATCAGGTTTCCAGAAATGGTTGCGAAAATTTGAATAGAAAGCAACCACTGATTAAAAAACGAAAACATCAGATTCCACTAGTTTTAATCTACGAATAAAGTAACCATTAAGAGAAAAGCTGATCATGACATCGAAATATTCTGTCGCTGCTGCCCAAGTTTCTGTGAAATTCTTTATCGAAGAAAAAGAACTCAGATTTAGTGACAGCATCATTGAAAGAACATCCATCACTGAAGGACGGAGGCGATGTCCGACAATGATTTAATTGTTTTCATAAATTGTGTTTTTTTTTTTTTTTTTTTATGCCCAGATTTGAATTAATAATATTCACTTTCAAACCAAAAAATAAAATGGCCCTTACTTACCTATTACTGTCAGGAAAATGATTTCTCATTTTTTAAGATATTGAAGGAATTTTCGACAGATATTAAATTCTTAAGACTGAAATATTCTTTCCAAATTAACATTTCCTTCCTAAAACAAATTACATCACAAAATGTCCTTATACGTATCGCCAATGGTGATCGAATATTTTTCAATTTTCCGACTAGTATAGCCATGTTTTCTTTAGTGTTCGAATATAGATCATAATGAAGATACTATGGTAGACGTATATTAATGCTCGAATAAATACAATATTTAGAAGTTTGATTGAAGTGCTAAATGTGTTAGGCGAACTCATGTTAATAAGATTGATACAATCTCTATACAACATGATTCAAACGAGAGATTAGGTCGACCAAATTAGCATAAAATGTAGTGATTGTTAAATATCTTGAAGTACATATGCATGTAACAACGAACTAAATAGAGTAAAGAAAAATAATTCAATAACCTATTGGTGGCTTCTCGACGTAGTAAAAGTTTACAAGAAAGAACAAAATATCACGTGAAAGTTAAAAATTATTGATTCGCTCACGAATGCCAAGAAAAAGAGATTATTGAGAGAACTATTCATGAATTTTTATTATCAATCAAAACAACTAACTGTCGTTAAAGTTTATAATCCAAATCTAGATAATGACGAAAATTAAAATTCCAACTATTTAGAATTATCCCGTAATAAACGAAATAAATTCTAAGCTTATTAAGTTCTTGTTTGCGCTCTATTTTTTTATTTATTTTTTATCGAAATACAATTTGAGATAATGTTTTGTTAGAGAATGTATGGTTAAAAAATGAGTAAAAATTTTAAATTTATGATAATATTATTTTATTAAAGAATGTGTAGTTATAAATGAGTTTTAAAAAAATGAAATTATTAAAAATGGGTACCAAACATAGGCTAAATAAATCAAAATAACTTAGAAATTGAAAAACGTATCTTCAGAGCCATAGGATTTGGTTGAAAAGGGACGAACGTAAGGGCAAACCCCTAGTTTTGCATATTGGGCCGTCATAATCACTCAAAATTGACTCCAATTTCTTCAAAAATTGACACTCCGAAAAATTATTTCTGTGTTGACGTCAATTCTTGAAAGATTAGGGTCTGTTTAGCAGTGATTATGAAAATTGATTTTTTGATCGTTGGAGAGAAATATGAGTCCCATATGTGAGTAAAGAAGTCAAAAATGACGGCTAAAATAGTAAAATAACGGTCAAAAAAATTGATATCAAACAGCACACAATAGCTGGAATATCTCTCTCCGTGAGAGAGAGAGAGAGAGAGAGAGAGCTGAGTTGCAGCAGCTTAAGATAAAGACCCTGAAAAACAAAGAACAACCTCTGAGTACTTGCGTTTTAAATATCTTTTGCACAGAAGAACATGTTGAAAATGGAATTACAGTTGAGAATAACAACTATTACAGCTATGAAGAGACATGTAAATCTGCATTCAAGCGTGTAATGTCTCTCTTTATTGAACATAGCCTGCAAAAAAAATGGTTGCACTATTGTTTTTTATGTGCAATTCAGCTAATTAATCACAGCTTTACTGTTTAATCACGTTTTGTTCCCTAACAAAACCTATCAACTTGACAGTCGAATTTTTGGGTTTAAGGGACTTGATAATTATTTAATCTCAATCTTGTTTCTAACTTCAATTATTTATTGATCTCGGCGTGGAATCACCATCATTACACAATATAATGACAATCTTTGTCCCTATCACCAATATTCGTCCTTGATGATACACATTTATAGTTTTTAAATTTTTATTATAGTTGTACAGTCAGTATCCAACCGTTAAAATCATTAAAGTTGATGAAATCTGTTTTTAAAACTAATCGTTGATTTTGACTTAAATCTTAATCAACTTTTTTAATTGAACCAAACGAAAGTTAAATGTTCAAATCAACTTTAATTTTAACCCATATTTTTTAGAATGCACATTTGTTACCTATTTATTCAATATTCGTTATATTATTATCTCACTAGTTCGATTCTCCTTACCAACATTTTCTCGGTCAAGTCTGTCGAGTCGGACTTGCCTAGTTCCCTCGTCATAAAAATTTTTTTTTATTAACTTTATCTTAAATTTTAATCAATATTTTTAGTTGAATCAAACATGACTTAATCTAACGAAGGAGTAACGTTTCTCACTTCTCTTTTCTTAACCAAACGAGGAATTGAGAAAGATAAATATTTTAAAATAAATATTTTTTATTGATTGAAAATAGAACCAAGCAAGTTATTTATTTCTACAGTGTATAAAAAAAATTATTTAAAAGTAATTTTACATTTTTTTTAAAACCTTGCTAAACATGCTATCAATTGGTATTTAATTAATAATTAAATAATGTAGTTTAGTCTAGAAGAGTAGAAATCTATGACTTTAGATCTCACATGATTAATGGGAGATTTATGGACTTTTGATGAAAAGATAACCCTATTAGCAAAGACACGAGTCAATAATGTGGGTCAAGATGGCATGTGGGATGTTGGTGTTCTATCTAATGTTGTACCTAACATTCTTGTGAAAAGTACACTAAAATCAACGTAGTCGATTTTAAATTATTGACAATATAATTTTGTTGATTGTAATTTATTTTAAACCGTTATAGTTTTAACTTTAAAGCCTCTAGAAAGTTGCAACACAAAATTATAAATTGAGTTTTAATCCTAGAATGTAAATTGATTATGTTAAATGGAAATTTGTACGCTATAATGGAAATAACTAAAACAACATAAAAGTCAATGTTAACATTGTAAAAGCTTTAGCCCCTGTTTGTTTTTCATTCCTTATATATTAAAATGAAAAATATGATCGTTATCCATTGCATTAAATCATCATATTTGAATTTCTATCTCTTGTGTGGATCCCGTAACGGTTATATTTTTCATTCTCATTATTACATAATGGGAAACAAACGGGGTCTTAAGAAAAAACCTGACTTCCAAATCTGCGAAGAAGTTACATTCTTGTGAATTTGTTTGTGGTGGAGCAAAATGAGAAGCTATACAAAGAACAAGTACAACTAAAAACAGTATTCCAAAAAACGTAATGTGTGACGATGCGTAGAGGTCTAGTTTCGATCGATGGGAGGTTTAGGCGTAAAAAAGCGCTTTCTTATTTTAACATATTTTAAATTTTTAATCAATTAAAAAATCATTTAATAATACATACAAATTATAGTACCAAATGTAGTTTGAAGAGCTTAATAAAATAAATATATTTTCGAACAATAAACAAGATATATTATAATAGCTCTAATTGAAATATTTGGAGAGTTTTTAATTTTTATTAACTAATAAAAGATAGGAAAATGATTAGTTAACTTAATAAAAATAAATAACTATTTATATAATAATACAATATATAACAGTCAAATCAAATGTTCAATACACCGCAGCCAAACGCAAGGTACAATACATTACAGTTAAACTAAGGATACAATGTATTACAAGCAAATCAAAGGAATTCTTAATCCATATCAAAAGTTTATAACAAAATCCTTTGAGATGCTCTCTATAAATTAGTGGATCAATAAGCGGTTAAACAACTTTTAGACTTTTCAATCTATTCACCTAAAAGTTGAAAATTTTATAATTATTAATTTTTGGGCCTTTCAATCCAATTGACCTAAAAATTGAAAACTTTATGTATTAAAAAGAATATTAATAATGTGCGCCGAGGCACGCCTTAAAGCCACCAACGTTTACATTGATCGCTAAATTAGTGCGTAGGTCAACGCCATGCTTCACACATTGGTGGCGCCTATGCATCGTTAAGGCGTGCTATTTAGAACACTGACTAAAAAGCATGTTGATTATGAGTATGTTATTGAATTCAAGAAATTAAGAACTTGTTTATTTGCAATAGAAACAATAAATAATTGATTTTGGTAGTAAAATAATTGAAAAAGTCGATTTTATATGGTTTTATGATGAACCCTAATTCTGATATCAATCAAGAATTTGTCTTCGAGATATAGCAATTCACAAGGTCTCTCTCTTAAACTAACCTTGAAAAGATGAACTCAACCATAGTACAAGCTAGTCATGACTGAATAAACTCATCCCGAGTTGACCATTTTAAATGGGGTTAAGTTACAATTCCCGTTTGTGGTCAAGTTGGATCAGTCGGCCCGACTAGAAGCCCATTAATTACCAGTTCAGTGAGCAACCTATAATAATATTCCAGAACTTGAAAAATTTGGGCCTGTTCAGGAATTTACACTAATAGCACTAGAAAATCTTGCAATTCTACCAGTGGAAAATATGTCGCGCGATATAAACAAAACTCTCAATTGATGGTGAAACATATGTAATATGTGTGTTAGCGTATATCCATTTTTGCTTCTACGTGTGGCCTCGCTTAAAGCCACAATTTTTCAACTTCTTTTAGTTCTTTCACTACGACACACCTTACTAAACAAACTACATTGTTTCATTTTCTTCGCCAAAGTATGTAAAGTAGGATGGTCCAGTTATTTCACAATCACAATAGAGTAGTGGAGGCTCCCCTATCTACCAATTGGTTGGGGTGATGAATTAGGTGTTAGGCGTTAGGTTGGGTAGGGTAGTTGTGTAAATTGGTATAGATAAACACTTTTATCAATTGATACATTTTTGGACGGAAATTGTTAGAGGTCATTTCAATGCACATTTATTAAAGATTTTGGACCACTACTATAGTTTTTTTAAAGTTTTTGACCTTCCGATGCAAATTACCCTTTTTTAATTAATAAAAGGTTGAAGGGCCATTTTAGCCTTTTAAGAATTGGACAAATTGACTTTTAATCAACTAACGATTTTTTTGGATGGAGTCGTCGCAAAAGTTTGAAAGGTTTGGGACCAGTGATGCTAAAAACAAAGATCTGTGTAAAATATGCAAAAAATTGAAAGAATTGGCAACGCGATTACAATTATCCCAAAAAATAATAGATATCTAAGTGCCAAGTGCTTATTTACAAATAAGTTGGGCTCTGTTGGGTAAATTTCCTTTTTCCATTTGCAAACTTTTTTAATTTAAATTAAGTAATAAAGAAACAAAAACTGTAAAGCCTGTGAATCGCCCAACGCCACACGGTTGAGCTGAGCCTAAGTTTTCGTCGATTGATTGGGCCGAGCTACTCGAAAATATAGGTCATAACAACCCGAACCATTTTATTCTTGCATTGTCACACAACTACTTTCTTTCAATACGTTCACACCTCCCAAGGCCGGCCCTGAGATTTTGGGGGGCTTTAGACCTATTTCAAATGTGGGACCTATGTTAATGTGAAAATATATGTAAAATGGAAAATAATAATGTTTTTGGGGTTCTCACCGAAATGGGGCTTTAGGCAATCGCTTACCCTGGCTATAGTCAGAGTCGACACTGACACCTCCAATCTTTCCATGCATATGGAATATAGGAGCATTTCCAATAAATCTTATTCTTATTAAATAATAATTTATATTTTAAGTAATAGTACCCGCTGGATACATATGTCGACAATATTTTTTGTATAAAAACTCACTATATACATCCAAATATTTACATACGTATAACCTAACAACTTCACGAGATCCATCAAATAATTATGCTTTTAGGAATATCAATCATGAACTTACTTGATCCAAATGAATAGGTCCAATCCAATTATTATCACAATAAAGAAAAGCTGATTCACAAAGATGTTACTTTCATAGTTCCTGAACTCTGAACCAGGCAAGCAGAATGGTCCATAGAAGAAAATGGACCACTCTATAATCTGTAAAAAAAAAAGTACCCATATCTGTTTCTGCTTATTTTTAAGTTACAAGAAAAGCTCAAAATGGAATCTGTTAGTTGACAAATCACAGTTCTCATCTGGGCCTTTTCAGAGGCATATGATGTTGAGTTCTACCTTTGTAAAAATGATATACAGAGACAACGTAGGAGCATGCAATAAGAGGACAAGGGGAACAAAGACAAACCTACCACATCCATATAAAATCCATTGGAAAATCGCGTAGTGCAATGGGACTTGGTAATGTGACGCTACTAAGGACAAGAGGAACAAAGACAAACTATTTTATCATGAGAACTTATGATTAAAAGCAAGTTTGGAAAAAAATGAATTCTAAAGAATCCGTATCAAACAGGAGCTTAGATGAATCATCGATTTTTATGATCCGACGTGTATGGATTAAACTTTTTGGTGGAATTGGGATGTAATAGGCGTGCGAGGTCAAAAGTAGGGTATGGAAATAGTAAGCAGCGCAGAAAGTTCTCACCTCCCTTTGATAGACAAAAAATGGAAGGTTCAACACTGCATATCCACGCGTGCTTGAAGAAATAACAAAAATAAAGACTTTTACCGTATGAAAAATTTGTAAAATCGTACAGAATTTTTAACACGTGCCAAATCTCGAAGCACACCCTAAATTTGGATTGGTGATCACCAAGTCTCATCTCAAGATAACCCATAACTATCTCACAAATTGAAATAAATAACTAGGGAAATGCTTTCTTTTTAGGGATACAAAATGAGAGCCTTTTAATTGCCGGATCATCTGGGCATAGAAACTCAACCGCTTTCGTCAAAAAGAAAAAGAAAAAAAAAAAAAAAAGAGGCCAAGCAATTGGTATCCAATTGAAACATAGAACATATGTTTGGAATAGATTCCATTTTGAGATAATTGAAAAAACTCTTTCTTCTATACATCTGCCTTTTATTTGGTTCGATGTAGAACTCATAATAGTCACATTACAAATAAGAAACTAAAAATGTTATTTTATTTGAAATCTTTTCCACCATCTTGATCATGCCACTTGAAAATGTTGGTGGAACCTTTTCTATTACATCCATAATTCTCATAATAAAGAATTATCGAACTAAATTTCACCATACAATATTCCAATGCTAAACCAATGCTTGCGTGGAAAGTGTTGGACCCAATAACAATAACACATCGTCTATTGTGGTAACTTAAAAATCATGACAAAAGGATAACCTTGATTCTCATGGAAAAAAAAAAAAAAAACACATTATAAGTGGCAACATTGACATCTCTATTAATTGACTCGAGCAATTAGCTGAACATACTCCGTCTTTCTGGATTTTATTATTATTATTATTATTATTTTTTTGGGTAGTGTTTAGACTATCCACATCTGTCATAATATGTATTAATCTCTCTCTCTTTTCAAAATTATTGTACAATCTTAATTGAATCAAAACAACATTGACTTCTGCTTGACACAAGCCAAAATTGATTCTCTCATCAATTTTTGCAACACTAACGATACTCTACTCTGCACAACCTGATGATATAGTCTGTTGGTCATGGAAAGTGAAGAGTCAAGGATATCAACAGTAATATAGAATGTTGGTATTGCCACAACAAAAGGCACATAAAGAGGGATTACTATGAGTGGAGGAACATGTTTGCTACTATAGATCAGAAGTAACAACAGAAAAATTTCGGTAATATCAATCTTGCAAAAGAAGACAGTGATGGAGATCTTTTGGCGATTACCAAAGGTGACTCCAAACCTGACAATGATTGAATTCTTGTTTTAACTTGCACTTTTCATGTGTCAAAATGGGGATTGATTTTCTTCATATGAAACGATTATGGTCGGTTTCGTGGTGATGAAGAATAATGAGCTTTGTAAAATAACTATAATTGGTAATGTCAAAATCAAGATATTTGATAGGACAATTATGATATTTGTCCAGGTTTGACATGTTCCAAGTATAAAACAGGAATATAATCTATTTAAGTACTTTTGATTCAAAATGTTACAGGTATATTGGTGGAGGTAGAGTTCTGAAAGTTAGCAAAGGTGCTCAGATTGTGTTAAGGATGCAGAGAAAGTCCCTATTACATGTGTTAAAGTTCGTTGGTCACTGTAAATGCAATCGTAGCTTATGGTTTGATAAGTGATGACTCAAGTGGAGTCAGTTGTGATCGGATTGTTTGTGGTCATTAGAGCAATAATACTAGAGAATCTTTCAGTAGTTCAGGTGGAGCTAGTTCGATTTTGTTGATCATGTTACTCATGGTAATTTGAGCAGGTTTGACAATTCAGGTGGAGTTGGAAGTGCTTGTGGTGATTTTAGCAGTTTGGTGACTCGATTGGAGCTGGAAGCGAATGAAATTATTTAAGCAAAGTTAGCACACAAGGTAGTTCTGTTGGAAAGTAGGGCTTGAATTTATCTCGCAATTGTTGAGTATGTCCGACAGGGCATTGTGTTGCCAAAAGGGGCATGATGGAAGACATGGAGTAATTTGTTTGTAGTGTTCTACTTGAAGAATTATTCTTGAATAGTTAAGAGCCTGTTTGTGAGTGATTTTGAGAATTATTTTTTTACTGTTAGAAGAAAAGTGGGGTCCACCTGTGAGGGAAGAAGTCAAATATGACGGTTGGAATAGTGAAATAACGATAAAAAAAATCAATTTTTTTGTGCCAAAATATCACTCACAAACATGCTATAAGTTTTTTTCCTTGTAATGGAATTCGTGTCAAAATGTAGTTCGTTAGAATTAGGTTGTGACCTGAATTCTTGTTGAGTATTTAATTGAAAATACGTTGGATGAGTATTGAAATTAGTAGTAGACTCGAAGATGTTTTGAAAGAGTCCAAAGTGAATTTGACTCTCGTGATTATTTCATCTCAAACTTTTCATTATTGATTTTACTCATTGTATTGAGACTTCATTTTATATTAAATTTTTCATATGTTAATTCTCCTAATATGTTAGGAATTTTTTAATTATAAATACATGGTGTACAATAATATTATCAATTATTAGTTCAAAGAGATCATTTGTAATTTTTTACTATTGATTATAGTGAATTATCTGTCTTTGTCCGTGACTTTCTCGAATTTGGATTTTCACATAAAGTTTGTTTCTTTGTGATCCATTATTTTTATATAGCTCTGATTTTCTCGTTTTTAATTATTTGGCCACTTCTCAATAAATTGGTATCAGAGCTGTTCCGCTTTCAACAATGTGGTTTCAAGTTTGGTCCGAATTATAGCATGATTTTTTTTTTTTTTAAATTTTTAGATAATGGGGCTCAAACATAATATTATTGATGAAAAAGACCATAGGCAACCAAATAACTTTGAAAATAATAATTTTACATAACAATGGGTTATTTTTGTCAATGTCAATTTTATATGAAAAAATATCTTTAAAATTTAGTTTACCGATAAAATTTCTTTGTAAATAAAAATTCTTATATTACCTTGAGAAAAATTTCTATCGAACATATTTGAGAAGTGTTTATAAACAATTTTAATCATAAATAGATAAAAAAAGTAGTAGATAAATAAGTTATACTTTGTGGATCATTCAAAATATGTGACCAAAAAGTGATTTTAATGTTTATAAACAGTTTAAAGATGAGCCAAACATAGGCTCAATATGGGAAATGGATTTTTAATTAAAAAGTGAATATTTCAATAAATTCAGTTTTTTGAAAAGAATTTCAACAGTAATTAAAATATAATCTTAAATATTATAGAAGAAAAAATCATTTAAAAATTAACGAACTGTATAATATTATATAAAATATTAAAATATAATATTAAATCTTCTTGTTGATTTTTTTAAAATTAATTTTACATGGTTATTCTTTAAAAGATTCTATTGAAGATGGTTGACATAATGTCCAGGGGCGGATGTGAGGGGGGACTAAGCTGGGCTATAGTCCCCCCAAAGCCCAAGAATTTATTAGTTTTTTAAGGCATTTTTCCTTTTTCCATTTTTTTTTTGTGTAAATTTTTTTCTCGTATTAGCTCGATTTGAAATTTTATAGCCCGATCTTGATTTCAATTCTGAATCCGTCCTCGATAAAGTCACATAACGTTCTATCATTAAACTATTTAAAACATAGTTATTTTTCTATCACATCATTTTTCATCACATAAGAATCTATCACAACTTCTATCACCATTCATATGGCAAAGCAGCAAAATCGTAGATCTTATTCATAGCAAGATGGTTTTGCACATTGGAAAAGAAAATATGCAAGCTGGTCCCATTTTTAGAGGAGGAGAGAGGCGTAGGGTCCCTAGGGACTTTTAGACTACGGTTTTAATTAGAATTTAATTAGTTGTAAAAATTGGACCACTTTATTATTATTATTTTTTTTTTATATCCAGGTATCCCAACTTACACCAAACTAAATTCTGGATCTCCAAGACTCATGCCCCTAGTACCTTGGAGGGGGTAAATCGAGGGTTATGCCCCAACTGGATCACAAGTTCCCCCCATTGACTGTATACTTCTACGCACAAGAGACTCTATTCCACAGTGATTGTTCCATACCAAATTTTTGGCCACAGGTTCCCACCAGGAATCGCACTCTCCACCCTGCCGTTGGAAGCAAGCTAATGTTGATTGGACCACTTTTTCTTACGACTTGTACATGGTCTTGAGTTAATTTCTACTACGAAAATTTGGCATCAAATTCCCATGTCTTTTTCTTTCACTTCCTCCCAAAATTCATACTCGTAATGAATGAAATTTATATTAGGAAAATAAATCGGTCCCTACAATACAATTAGAAAATTCCGATACGAGAAAGCCGGTGTACAGTTTCAGTTCAATTTTGAGGATATATACATAAATGTAAGTATGCATATATAAATGTCTTTTAATCTTTTATTTTGGAGAAGAATTAATATAATTACACTTCTTAACTCAAACTTGCAATTGATTTTACATTCAAACTAGACTTTTGCTATTCTGCAAAAGTATTTAAAGAGAGTTAAATTCACCGATGACCAGTACTTACTGTCGTTATAACCACTCAATTTAATTTTATTTCATCATGACCATCCAACTTTATAATTAGTATCACCGTGGCCACCATATTTATATATATATAAACTTATTTTTTTTAAAAAAATTTAAAAAATAAAATAATTACTTATTTAAAAAAAAGTTACTTTGAAAATTAAAATAAAATAAAAAATTAGTTTTTTTTAAAGTTCCTTCAAAAAATAAAATAAAATAAAAAACTTATTTAAAAAATATTTTTAAAATAAAAAACTTTTAGTATTTTAAAATTTATTTTTTATATATATTGCAATATTGTCATTTTTTCCCCGGGTTAAATCCACTAATAGCTATCCAACTTTATACTTAGTATTGTCATGACTAACTAATTTGATTTTGTTTCACCGTAACTGTCAAACTTTATATTTAGTGTTACCAAGATCCCTCTATTTGATTTTATTTCACCACGACCACACAATTTCATATAACATTTTATCATGACCACCCAACTTCTTTTCACCATTTTGCTAATTTTAAAACGGGGTAAAACGGTAATTTTGCATTATATATAAAAATAAATTTAAAGAAATTACTTTTAAAAAAATAAAATAAAATAAAAACATTTTAAATAAAGTTACTTAGAAAAATAAAATAAAATAAATTATTTAGAAAAAAGTTCCTTCGAAAAAAAGTTATTTAGAAAAATAAAATATTTTTAAAATTAAAAAAAAAACTATTTTTGAAATTTATTTTATGTATATAATGCAAAGTTATCATTATTACCCCTTTTAAAATTAGTAAAAAGAGTAAAAAAAAAAAAAAAAAAAAAAAAAAGAAAGAAAGAAAGAAAAAAAAAAAAGTAAAGAATTTTTAATTACACCTTTTAAAAATAGAAAAAAAAAAAAAAAAAAAAAAAAAAAAAGAAAGAAAGAAAGAAAAAAAGTTGGGTGACTATAGTAAAATGTTATATGAAATTGGGTGGCCATGATGAAATAAAATTAAATTTGGTGGCTAGTGACATTAAGTATATAGTTGGGTGGTCATGCCGAAATAAAATCAATTTGAATGGCCATGGTGATATTAAATATAAAATTGAGCGACCATTGGTGAATTTAACCTTTTTTTACCCTTTTTAAAATTAACGAAAAGAGTAAAAAAAGTTGGGTGGATATTGTGAAATATTATATAAAATTGGGTTGCCATAATGATACTAAGTATATAGTTGGATGGTCATGTTAAAATAAAATTATATGGAATGATCATGATGACATTAAGTATAAAATTATTGGCCATTGATGAATTTAACACTATTCCAAAAAAAAAAAAAAATTGAATCCCAATCTTGAAGGCCTCCACCGTCCCGCCTCTAGAGCTTCGTGAGAGAAGTAAATCGCGAGATGTGTCACAATAGGCCAGAGAACAAGAGCTGCCGGTACATTGCGCCTATAAGGAGTCAAATTCCACGTCTCAGGAATCGAACCCCTACACTGTGCCCGTCAGCAAGACATGAAATAACCTCACTCTTATCTTTTGCACCACTGGACTATACTCCGGAGGCATCTTTTCAATCATAACTTCATATTAGAGCGTGTCCTTCATTTAGACAGTTAATTGTCAATAATTTAGATATCAATTAAGTGGTATAACATTTTAATAAATCTCTTAAGTGGTTCAATTACTCAAGTTCTCTTGGTTCCTGTTTGTCTTCATTCAAAATAAAATTCTTTAATTCTCATACTCATTTTATCCATACGTTTATACAATAAAATATTTTATATTTAAATCTAATTTTTTCCCTACTTTTTAATCTCAAATTATCCAAAAAAAATCAGTATATCAATTTTCTCAATAACGATAATCGAATAGGGGCTTAGTTAATACTTAAAGTGTTGATAGTCAACAACTTAGATGAATAACATTATTCTTTGGATAATGTGCAAGCTATTTGACATATGATGACGATGTTGAACGTATACATTTATAGAAGTAGGAGTGAACATAGTTTGATTTAATTTTTTTTAAAACTATTTTCAAATCAAAATATTTTTTGCAGTTTGATTTTATTGCATACCAAATTTTTACCGGCATAAATATCTTTCAAACAAATGAAAAACTAAATATATTAGTTTGTCTCAACACAAGATTAAATCAATAAATTAACATAAAGTTCAAGTAGTTTTAAATTGTCAAAATCTAAATCTAAATCAAACCATGTTGGAAAATTTTCAAAAGAAATATCACATTGGACATATAGGGATGAATCGAAGGATAATGAAAGAGTTAATGATTGCGCAGGCGAGGACAAAAATTGTGAGGCTAATGGAGGCCCAAACATGCTTGTGGTGGTACCTGGCACAATAAGCGGGTGTTCTTGCTTGCTTGTTAGGCGATCATCCAATAGCTTGGAATGACTATCTAGGGTCTTGGGACAATTGTCCAATAGTAAAAGCAAGGTTGCGCCCTGTTCTATATAGAACAGGTGCTTTGGCACCGATTAGGGTTGACAAAACTTTTGAATCGAACTGGATCCAATCTGATCCAAATTGAGCTGAATTCAACAATTTTTCTTAAATTAAATATTTGAACGGGTATCTGAATCCAAAACCAACGAATTTGGTTCGACTCTCGATTCTAGATCAAGAATTGAAAAATCGAATAAGATCTGAATCTCTCTAAATTTTCTAATTTATTTAGTTTAAATAAGAAATTATTTTATTTTTTCTAAATAAATTGCTAACTAATTAATTTAAGTAGGATTGCGGGCTCATCAATTTGGAAACAAATGGCTAAAAATATAAATTATAATATTTTTCTTCTGTTTGAAAATATTAAAAAGTCTTGGAGGGTTCTAATTAGTTTTTAATTTGTAGGAGTATGAAATAATTTAGGACACGACTTGATTTCAAGGAAGTTTATTTTGTACGTATTTATGTATAGGAAATATTTCACTGTTGTCTCAATCTGTTGTTGAAATTTTAAGTTGGTCCACAACTTATGAAAGGAGGTTTTTAATTGCTCTTTCCTTTTATTTTGTTACATTTACCTATTTTACAATCAAAACATTGTCACGTGTAGGTCGTGTCAAGACTTGTTACAACTTTAGACAGGAGCTCTACTGGAAGGCAAGGTGCAAAGATGGGAAACGACTTACTTGATACTGGTCAGTTTGGGGCACAACCTGTCTGCAATTTGAGGGGTCAAGGTGTAGACTTCAGGATTTAGTCACTGTAAGGTGGATATCTGGATATAAAAAAAAAAAAAAAAAGACTTGTTACAACTTTAAAGGATTTCATTCGATGGGACTATTCGTGCACCTATTTTGAAAGGTTGAGGAATTTCTTACTCTTCGAAGGTTTGAACTAACATACAATTTGGGCAATACAATGAGGACATAGCATATATGCTCACACATACTGGTGGATTGACTTGGAAGAGAGAGAGGGCAGAGGGGAGAGGGGAGAGGGGAGAGAAAGAAAGTAACAAAACACCTGTATCATCTTCTTCAACATACCTGTGTCTTCCTAGGTTGGGTTTCATGGAAACATAGTCCAATCTTGTCTCTCTCTATCTATATATGTATATCACTATCTCTATATATCTCTCTCGTTTAAATTACACATGATACATAACACTTTCTCACGGAGAAAGGAAGCAGTTTAAGAAGAAAACATTTGATTTTCAAACATATATAAAGATAAATTTTTCTTGATAATTTTCTTCGGCTTATAAGGTATTTTTCACTTTTCTTTAGAAGAGATTCTCTCTCATATGGACGAGATCCACCACTTAACAGCAGGCATGGGAATGATAGGGTTTCCAGGGCAGGCCGGAAACCACCATCACCAAGGCGGTGCATCATCATCTAAGGTGGCGATCGGGGAGCTGACAACAAATAAATTCTATCAACATGGGCATGATTTAACAAATGATACCTTGATTGTTTCTCCAGACTGGAATCTAGATCATGATCCATCTACGAGGTGTGTTTTCCCTTGTGAAGGAAATGAAAGGCCAAGTCAAGGCCTTTCACTGTCTCTCAGTTCATCTAATCCTTGTACCATAGGCTTACAGTCTTGTGAACTGAGACAACAAGAGGGTTTAAGGTTTAGTCCTTCAAGTTCCAGAGATGGGTTCTTTGGTAAGTCCCTAAAATTTTCAGCGCGTTAAAAACCCTTATAGCATGGTTGGTAGATTGGACGTGACAGTTTAAAGAAGAAAAAGAGTTAAAATCTTGTTCACTATGGTGTCTAATCCCATCGCAATCTGGTTTCTATTTTGTGATCATTTTTTATTTTCGTTCGAAAATGGTCAACCCACTTTATGTTTGAAACCACAAGATTGATTTATGTTTTCTTTATAATAATTGATGTAGATCTTCAAAATCAAGGTCACATTCTGATAAGGAACTCTAAGTACTTGAATCCTGCTCAGGAGCTTCTCAATGAGTTCTGCAATCCTGGGACGAAGATAACTGATCATGATCATAAATCAAAGCTGAAGATTAATCATAGTGCCAGTGATCAACGGCAAGATGAGAATGTGATAAAGAAGCAATCTTTACACTTCATAGACCTGCTGGAACTGCAGAAAAGAAAGACAAAGCTGATTCAAATGATAGAAGAGGTATATTTTTTGGATTTCATACAATACACTTCTATATTTTTAGAAGTTGTTATAAACGAGTAAGAAACTCAAATAAGAACTGTGAGTAGTTTGCGTCGAGTACTGTGTCCCTAAACTCAATCTGAATTTGTGGTGATTAATTAGCTGGGGGTTTGAGACTTGAAATCTTGAACTTAATGGGTGGCTGGGGGCTCTTCCTTTAATGCTTAAATGGTGACATTTCAGCGGTTCCATTAAATTTCAGCACCCTCCAATCTTTTTCACTTTCTTGCTTCTTAGTAAGTAATTTTTCTACTCCAGCTTGTGTACACCCACAAGCCAGAAAAGGTACAAATTTTGCCATGTTTTACAACTCCAGCTTATGATCTGTCACTCTAACTTCAGCCAAGGAAAGGGACATACTTTGCCATTTATTGTTACCATTGTACACTTTTGTTCATGTTGTTAAGTTGTTGGACTCCGTGGAGCTTAATTGACAATGTAAACTTATGTTCATTATCGACCTAATCCATATTTTTCTATTCAAGATTTTTAGAGGGTCATTTTATGTGAGGTACATTGCTTGTGTGTTTCTAATTTCGTTTTGCTTGGGCCGGCTTAGGATCAGCCCTTGTTTGGTGGAAATTAAAATCAAATTTTTAGTAAATTTTCATAAAAGTTGATGAGATATATAATTGAAAAGTCGTGAGTTCCATAAATTGTGTGGGTAAAATTAGATATTTACTTTAATTTAGATTAAAATTTGAATTTTTATTTCTACAAAATGAGGTCTTAGTCTCGTAATTTAGATTAGGACATAATCCCTTGAGCAACTTTTGTTTTTGTTGTTATAGGTTGATAAAAGGTACAAGCACTATTGTCATCAAATGAAGGGTGTGATATCATCATTTGAAGAAGTAGCTGGCGCTGAAGCGGCAGCAATGTATTCTGCTCTGGCTTCCAAAGCTATGTCTAGGCATTTTAGGTGCCTGAGAGATGGAATTATAAACCAAATCAAGGCCACCAAGAAGGAAATGGAGGACAAGAGCGCAGCTGATGCACCAGGTACAAATAGAGGAGACACACCAAGTCTCAGGATTCTTGATCAAACTCTAAGGAAACGGAAGGCGATCCGACAGATGAACTTGATGGAAAGCCATGCATGGAGACCCCAGCGTGGCTTGCCGGAAAGATCAGTTTCAGTTCTTCGGGCCTGGCTCTTCGAGCACTTCCTCAACCCGTATAATCGCTCACCTTTCTCTTATACTGCTTATCATAGAACCACCTCATATAAAAGTTTAGATATCGGAGAAAGATCACACATGTAGGACAAATTTTTTTTTTGTCAAACTGAACAAGTAATGTTTCACACACGGGAGTGACAATAAGACTTGAATCGATAAACTTCTGGTGTTATGATCAAACCATCTCATCTGAAAAACAAACTTGTTAATTTGAAAATTGATGTTTTCTCCAAATAAAAAAGAAACATCCCACTTGCTGATTTAATACTGTTCTTACATAATGTCTTAATCATTAGTTTGCAGGGAAAAAATGAAAAAAAGGGGGAAAAAAATAAAAATCCAACGTTTTGTTACTTTCTCCTTACCATCATTGAGATTCCAGATTATTATAATCAAAATTTAATTTTTCCTACCATTTTTGCTTTTGTTAACTAGATTTTTTGGCCCTTTTCGTTATAGTGACTAATGAACCAATATAAATTTGTATATATGCTTTGCTTTGCAGGTATCCAAGCGACGTGGATAAACATATTTTAGCCCACCAAACTGGTCTCTCCAGAAGCCAGGAAAGTCTTTTTCTTCCAATTATTAATTATTAAATGAAACCATGAATTTATTTATATCATCAAGGAGTAAATCTACTTAAAAAACATCTCGTAGATTTTCTATGAACTATATTAAGATGTTGTTTTCTTGTCACAAATTCTTAGTCCCTGTTTGATTCCAAATTGAAAATTATATTTTTTTAATTCATTTTAACCATACATTTTAAGAGATTCATAATTTTTATTAACTTTTAATTATATAATTCATCAATTTTCATCAAAATATATTATAAATATGATTTTTAGTCAACCAAATTGGGGCTTATAAAATGATGTCAATACTTGATATGTAAAAATAAGTTCAGTTTTTGTCGAGTGACGGTAGAAAAAGTTACAAATATCTAAGCATGTTAGGGTAAGTATACTTCTAAATAATTTTTTTATCATGTTGGAATTTGTTACTTTTTTTCTACTTCTATGTTGAAAAATTACTTATTTTGAAAAAAAACGTAGGATTAATTACTTCCAAAATAATTTTTAGCTCTAATCTATGTTTTCTGCGTTCGACAACGCCTTCTCTTTTTTTCTTGTGCAGGTGTCTAATTGGTTCATCAATGCAAGGGTAAGGCTATGGAAACCCATGGTGGAGGAAATGTATATAGAAGAACTAAAAGATCAAGAGGGCATGGAATTCTTGGATGGTTCAGCCGATATTCTTGATGAAAATGATGGCCAACAGAATCAAAACCCTCCGCCCGAGGTGGTGCATTTGGAACTAGATCAAAAGCCAAGCAGTTACAAACTAGTTAGGTCAGATTCAGAGTCTCTTTCTCCAGCTGAGCACTACCTCCACCAGCATGGTTTTGGTAGAGTAGCAGACTCTTATGGTGGTTCCATGCAATTGGATTTCTCAGCATATAATCATGATAATTCAGTCTCGTATACCAGTGAAAATACCGGTCATGGTCATGGTCATGGTCGAGGTGGAGGTCGAGGAAGCCAAATCAGCGGTGGTGGTGTATCTTTGACACTGGATTTACAGCACCAAGGTGCAAATTATGGAGAGAATTCATTTTTCTACCCTAGAGACCACATGGAAAATTGCCCACAAGTTGAAATCTCGTTATTGGACAGTGAAAACCAGAATTTTCCTCGTCGGAATTTGGTGGGTGCAGAATTGCTGCATGATCATTTGACATGGCTAATGTCCAAAACAAACGAATGATCAAATCCTAGGAAATTTATAAGTTGTCGGTAACTAAAAGTTTGCTAGAATCGTTAAGAAAATTAAAAGATAGTGGGCATGCATAAAATACTGAGTAGAGAAACATCTGTCTAGAATTTGGATTTGATACATTTGCTTCACAGTCTTCTTAATGAAATGATTTCATGCAACATTGGCAAATCAATTGCAAAGAATTGTTTAATTATATTTTCAAAATGTTATCTCTGACCCATTAGGTTTATTTATATGAAAATTTGATACATGAAGTTGTAGAGTTATTTCAATGTCAATAGCTTACATGTGATTCGACCATTAATTAAAGATCTACATCTACGGACGAGCTCATGTGAAAAATACCATATATGAAAAATGCAAAATTCTTTTCGTCTTTCATAGAGATTCTATAAATTAGGTATATTTAAAAAATATATAATTAACAGTATATATTAAAAATATAGAAATACGTGATCAAATTTATCTCGATTCAATTCAATAAGGTATTAGTATGGAATATCAATTAATGCAAGGTGATACTTCCTCTCTTCTCACTAATCTCTTGATAGCACAAGCTAACTGATAGCAGTATTTTTGGCTCTAAATCAAATCAAAGTTCCAATTTCGTTGAGGCACATAAAGATTTTGTCTTGTTTGTTAATTGACATTGACAATGAAATTTAGTTCAACTAATAAAGTGGTGACTCTTAATGCTATCCTATCGTGATAAAGATGGGCTTTTAAGGGATTGTCACTTGGTACCAGTATTGAAGAATTATGTTGTATAAATCGGTTGAAGGTTGCGGTTTTACGCCATTGGCTGCAACTTAAAACTTATGAGTTCCGCATTATGCTCTTGCTTGACCTCACTTTTAAATTATTTTTTTTTCAAATTCATTTTTTTATCAAACATTTAATGAAATTCAAAATTTTTTAATTACGTATTTCATCAACTTTAATGAAAATTTACTACAAAAAAATAAATAAATTAATTTTTAACAGAACCAAATCAGAAACATACATTTAGGAAAATGTACAAATTACACTCTGCATATACTCTTCACTTATCCTTTTTCTAAATTTTACATTTTATATACTATGTTTTATTAACGGGTAACAAAAACAATTTTTTTTTCTACTAAAAATAGGCTAATTATAATCATAAAGCGTTTTTTTTTTTTGAAAAATAAATTAATACACCATTTTAATTGCTTTAAAGTCATTATATATATATATAAGTGTGACTAAATATTTACATCTCATTTTAAAGCACAGTAACATAATTTTTGGATGAAAGTCTAAGTAAACGTTAAAGACTTTTAATGCAATTAAAATGCGGTGCATTAAAAAATAAATCAATGCACATATAATTAACCTTACTAAAAATAATAAATCATATCCTATATTTTACATCAACGCAACATTATTTATGCATACTATGAAAGCATGTTTGGGAGTTATTTATAATGAGTTTAAATTATAAATAAATAAAAATTTAAGTTTGATAAGTGAATAGTACTTGTCGATCAATGAAATGTGTAAATAAAAAATGATTTAGTTGATTACAAACAAATTATAAACAGCTACCAAAAATACACTTAACTACTTTATCATTTTCAAAATCTTAATTACAAGAAACCATGATTTTTATTTAAAAGATTATTTCCTTTATTTTTTTTGTTATCTTCTTTTTCTTGAACTCTAAATTGAAATAAATGAGAAATTATTTTTAATAAATTAATAATGTATTGAAACATGTATAAATTAACGACTTCATTTAATTTTTAGTTCCAGCATTATGAAATGGACAAAATAAATTTTTTGTGAAAATCTAATCTTCTAATTAATAAGTTGTACTTAATGAATATAAATTTAAAAAATAAAGCAAAATAAATTTTATATTAGTTATTTAAATTTTAAAATTAATTTCTTATTCCCTTTAAGATGAAAGTTAGCATATTTATATCATTTTATAAAGAATTTCCAAAATGCATGCATAATTTTCTTGGATTTTGTTGTGGATAGATTTTCTTTCTCTCACTTTTTTATTTTTGATGAAGGCTGACAGAAGAATGCATGTATAAACATTTTCAATAAAAATACAAAAGTCCTCTATATCCTAATCGAGCAATCTCAACTAGGGCTGGATATGGTCTGATTCAGTTCGATTATAACGAGAACCGAACCGACCCGAAATTTCTGGGTATTCAGTAAATGGAACCGTTGGGCCCAAATTTAATTACGGAACCGTTCGGGTTTGGTTCCATTCGGTTCAGTTCGGTCCGGTTCGATATCATTCGGTTCCGTATTATAATTAAATTTTTTAATATATACAAAGTTACGTTAATTTAATTAATGATATGTTCAATATTAGCTCTTACAGAATAACGTAGTTCAATCTTATGTGTTTCTCGTCTCTCTTTGCTGAATACTTCATAAATTTGATTATTAAAATCACATAAAGAGAAAGATAGCGAGCTCAAAATAATTAAGAGAGATGTTGTAAAGCTTTAATTCGATTTTCTCTAATAGAAATGACACTACAGTAAAATAATAGATTTGGATAAAATTGAGGTCAATTTGATTAAATTGATTTTGAACTAAAAATTAGAAATAGGAAAAATCATATTTTGTGGTTTGAACTAAATTAATTAGTTAACAATTTTATTAAGAAAAAATAAAATAATTTTACTTATTTAAAATAAATTAATTAAAAAAATTAAGAAGATTCGGTTCTTCAGATTTTGGCATAGAACCGAGAATCGAACCATACCCGTCGATTCTTAATTCAAATACCCGTTCGGGTATTTAACTTGAGAAGAATCGTCGGATTCGATTTGAGAGTTTTGTCCAGTCCTATTCTCAACTGCGAATGAGGTGAGCAAAGTTCAAGCGTCTAATATCTTTTTATCCTATTTGACTTGAATCAAGCAATTTAACCTAACTCCAATAGAAAATAATGTAACACTTGGAGTAACTTATTGATTTCAACATCATTGAATTTATGATAGACACTTCAAAAAAAAAAAAAAAAGGTAATGATATTCATCATTATTTATAATGATCACCAATTTATATGACAGTGAATTCATTGATTTATTAAGCAATACATTAAATTAATGTATCACAACTCTATCGTAAGGTAATTCTTTGACTAGTGGACCACAGAGAAATAATGTGGCCAAAAAAGGAAGATCAGAAAATGGCATTAAAGATTAGGGTTTTGTCACTTCGTCAGAAAAATTTAACAGAAGCTTTGACATAATTTGAGGTGACAAAAAATAATTTGATAAGAAAGTTGATAATGTTTAAAACAGTCCAATGACATAATGTCATGTGACATTATGTCAAATTTTATGTGAAAGAATTTGATATTGTAACATGATTGTAAAGATTATTATTTTTATCTCTTACCTAAATTTTCCTCTTTTATTTTGTTGCCTATATGAAAGTTATGTTATATTAAACGATGTGTAGCGTTGAATGGAGATTGATCAACTATCTATCTACATTTTCATGCAATTTACAATATATAAAGGATGGATATATTGACATCACATTATTTTCTTTTACCACCACTTTATAATCACGATCTAATTAAAGTACATTTTCATTAAATACACCATAATATGTTACAAATATAGCCAAAGTCAACATAAAAATACAGAAGAACATAAAGAAGACGATCTAGACATATCTCACCCTCTCTGTGAAACATTGTTTCACCCTACATTTTTTTTTTCAACTTCATAGCCTTGCAATCTATCTCTTGAAACAATTTCTCAAATACATCACCAAGGACATTTGAAGGCAACCCACGTCCTGAAGTTATTATCTTTGTCTCTTAAATGTTTTTGCCTAAAATTTCTGATTTTTTTTTGTTATCCATATGAAAGTAATGCATGGTTTTGAATAGAGAGATCCCAACTATATCAATGAGCACATTTTATAAAGGGGACATATTACTTTATTAATTTTTTTTTATTAAATTGAGATTCACTTTCAAAAAAGTAAATTTAAAAATTATAATTAACAAAATAAATAATTTTAAAAAGTAAGTTAAGTTTACTTTTTCAAGTACAACAAAACGTACTCTCAACCTATCTAACTAATCACGCATTTAATATAAGTGGGAAATCATATGATTTTAATTTGTCTATAGAAAAAAATTCCGTCGCTAAGTTTAAACGCAACAAAATGTTTAAGAAAACAAGGTTTCTTATGCTAAATTAATAACTCAACACTGCATAAAATATTTATACAGAAGATTTAAAACTTATGGCAATTCATTTCAAAATGATAATATTTCTTTTCTAGTTTGAGTGAGATAGTAGTAGCCCATAAAATATTAATGCTGAACTGTTATAGGGTCTTTTTTTTTTTTTTTGTTGTTGCTACTTTTGTCAAATTTCCTTAAAATTGAGTTCAAATTGATTTACAACTTTCAGTATTAGTTTTCAATCTAATGTGTCAGTAGTGAGTTGATCTTTAATTTTTTCAGAGGAGCAAGTTTTCAATCCTCATATATAAAATTTTATGAACCTAAAACTTTGCTTTCTAAATTGGATTATTGAATTTGTATTTAATACAATAATTCATTATTTTAATTTCAAATGCTTGAAACTGATTTGGTCGAATTCAACTGTTTGACCAGTAATTCTTAAAACTTTTTTTGATCAATGCAGGGATCCAAGGGGTCCAAAGGGTCACTTGACCCTCCAGTTTTTTCAAAATTTTAGGGCGGATCCAAGGGGTCCAAAGGGTCACTTGACCCTCCAGTTTTTTCAAAATTTTCCCTTAGTTTTCAGACTTACTATGGAATATCAAACGAAATTGAAATACTACATTCTTAATATCATTTTGAAGTACTCATGGCCTCGTATTTCACATCGTTAATGGTGTGCGAAATGACCAATCATAGCAAATGTTATAACGCGTCAAAGTAGGCCGTTCCAAACTGATATTTCAAGAATTTCGATAACACGCCAATTTTAAAAATTCTTCGACGATTATACGCTAACTGTATCCATAATCTTCTATATCCTCTCGAAACTCATTTCAAAAACTATATCATAAATATATCGAATGATCAAAATGAATATAAAAAATAGTTAAACGTGCGTCAAACGTGTATATCAAAAAGAGACATATAACTCGTCTTTTTTGGAAAAAAATCAATAATTTTATTAATGTTTATTATTTTTGCGCAACGAATTTCTCAATATAATTTACATCATTTTATTAGAAAATTTTATATGTGGTATGACGTCAAATTTTATTTTTTTGGACATAAAAATTCTTAATAAAATTTTTATTACTTCATAGGGGTTATAAATTGTTATATTACTTTTTCATCTTGATTATATATATATAATCTTTTCCTCTCGATCAATTAATTTTTTTTTTTCAAATGACGTCAAAAATTTTATTAGGAAATTTAGATTATTTAAAAAAAATTAATTGATCGAGAGGAAAAAGTAACAATAATAATAAAAATCCTAAAAATGATTATTTTTTTATATATATAAATTTTTTAGATGTAAAAATAATTAAGATGAAAAAGTAGCATAATAGTCTATAACCCATATAAATTAATAAAAAAAATTTCTTCACTTTTTTTTTAAAGTTTGAAGCCCTAATGTAAAATGTTTGCGTCTGCCCCTGAGTCAATGATTAGCCCCTATTTGGTCTCCATTACATTAAATTAAATTATATTTCATTTTTCTCTATCCTATTTTCAACCACACAATCTTTCATAAAATAATATTACACGTAAGTCGAAATTTTTACTTCTTTTTTAACCATTCATTTTTCAAAAAAATACTATTCCACCCATTTTTATTTTGAAAAATGTGGGCCAAACGGGGCTTAGTCCAGCTTTGAAAACATAGATAAGATGTGCTTCTATTGAGGTTTGGGGCGCACTTGCTCTACTTGTTATTGAAACAATGGATTGGGGATCATCAGTGCAATTCTCCTTAGTTAATTTGTGTAGTCTAGCTATTAGGTGTGTTTAGGGATGCAATTGAGCTCGCTGGCTAGGAGTGCCCGTGGCTCGGCCCGAAAAAAGCTCGAGCCAAGAGTCGGGCCGAGCCCAATTGTGAGGTTCCGAGCAAAGCTTGAGTGGCTTAGACCTTATTAAAAAAAAAAAAAAAAAAAAAAAAAAAGCGAAAATGAGATGCCTGATTTAAGGCTACATGTCACGGACCTAGTTTCTTTACACCCGAACAACTAGAACCGTGCGGCCTTAACGCTTGACAATTCCCGCACCTCACGAGAAAACGTTAAGTCAGCCTTTTCACGCTCACAAATAATTTAACCAAGGAGGCTAAATTATACCCACGTTGAGAGGAGAATTTTGAAGTAAAGGATATATGAAAAACAAGTAAGGTCGGGAAACTTTCTTTGTATATATGAAAGGGAAAACTTTACAATCTCTCTAAGGAATAAATTCACTCAACTCTACATGATTTACAAATGAGATTTCTACCTCTATTTATAGGCAAAACTTAAACCTCCTTAAGATCAAGTGGCCTTACTTTACAACCTATGCTTAGTTGTTTACAACTCGTTCTTAGTTGTCATCAAGTGGATTTATTTACAACTTTCCTTACAAGTTGTCGCCAACTCGATCTTAGCTTGCATAGAAGATATTATTCTTGCCAACTCGTGCTTAGCTTGCACCTTTGATAATAT
>NC_036255.1:1025441-1043721 GCF_002742605.1 Olea europaea var. sylvestris
GCAATGGTGTTCTAGCTGAGGATAGGAGGACCGCCGTTGTTGAACTCCAGTCTGTTGTTACTGAAAGTCATGCTGCACAGTTAGATTTTGGGGCAATGGGTTAGTTATTTCTTTCTTAATGGGCTTGCTCATCTTTCAATTTCTGTTAATGCTCATTCATTATGATGTGATTTGTTCCCATGACGTGACTTGTTGCAGGATTTCCAGTGCTATTGAGTGTCTTAAAGGAGGAGCGTGATGATGTGGAAATGGTTTGAGGCCTGAGCCGTCTTTGTTTTGTGCTTGCTTTTTATATTTATTTTTTAGTTTCCTGTGTGTAATACAAGGAAAACTTGGTATCAGAGTCCTCCTTCTAAATAGCATAGCTTCCTGCCAACCAAATATGGCCGACCAAACTCCAAGTTTTGAGACCACAGTAGATTTCGGGGAGGTTTAAAAGAGGAATAAGGATGGAAGACGGCAGAAACGGACATGAATATGGCTCAGCTAAAAAGCTTGACCTATCCAACCCTACCCAATTTCTAAAAACTTATTTAATAAGCATGTATGGAGATATAGAGTGCAATCAATGTGATGTGGATAAACAAACTGTAAGAGTGGTAGGAGCCATTTGGCTAAATTAAAACAGAAAAAATATACAATCAAGTATAATGTCTAACATTCCCGTTTTTATTACACACAACTTTCCTTCATACCAAACACAGTCCAAATATTTGATGTCATGGACTAATTTTATTGAATCTATAAGTGATAAATCATTCTGTTTAGTCTTTTCCCCGCATATCACTATGTAACTCAGGTGTACTATGTAATTTAGCATTAGGGGAACTATTAGTTTTAAATCCAGAGTGCATTTGAGAATTTTAAGGGGTGATCACCTATTCTAATGAAGAAGCAACAGAAGGAAGAGGTTGATAAACAGAGTGAGCAAAACTGTATTAGAAGAAGAAACCAGGTTTGAATCAAGAAGTTGAGCTTAAGTGACTAGAAGTTTATATAAACTGTAAAGATGATCACGGAAATGAGGAAAAATAAGGGTAAAGATTTTTTTCTCTACTTCTTTGGTGAAGGGTCGGGCCAATTGGCATAGAGTTTTCTTGGTATCGTAATAGAAGGTTTTATTTGACAGCCCTTTTGAGCTGCTTTATATGTCATTTTATCTGCATATGGGTTGCAATCCTGGTTGCATGTTTAATACAATTGTTTTGCAAGTTTATATTCTATCCTCAATTCATCTTAAATATTTTTTTGAAGGTTCGAGGGGCTCTTGAAACTCTTTTAAGTGCCTTAAATCCAATTGAACATACAAAAGGACCAAAGAATGAGATTCAGCCAGCTTTAATGAATAGTGATTTGCTTTCTAGAGAAGCAGGAAGCATTTCTCTTCTTCTAAGTCTTCTGGTAAGAGTTCCAATTTTAATTTCCGGAAAATACGTATGTCATTTGTCTTCCTTGTTTTGCTAACCCGGTTCCTTGGCAGTCTGAGGAGGATTTCTATGTACGCTATTATACTCTTCAACTGTTAACAGCACTCTTGACAAATTCTCCAAATAGGTACTCTCTTTCATTCTGATTCTGATATTTTCTGCTTTCAAACGTATGAAAATGTGGAAGGAACAATTCTGAAATTTTTTTCAGGCTACAGGAAGCTATTTTGACTATTCCTCGTGGTATTACACAACTCATGGATATGCTTATGGATCGTGAGGTATGATAGACTTGTTAACCAAGTAATTTGTCTATTGTTCTTTGCTGTTCCTGTTACTGAATTTTGACAGACCTGTGCTATTTTTGGAAGGTTATTCGTAATGAGGCTTTGTTACTTCTCACATATCTGACCCGTGAGGCTGAGGTGGGTTTTCCCTTTAAGGACCATAAAAATTCTTAGTACCTACAACTGTTTACCTTGTTTGGATAACTGTTGAGTTTTTCATTATTCAGGAAATTCAAAAAATTGTAGTGTTTGAAGGAGTTTTTGAGAAGATTTTTAGCATTATCAGAGAGGAAGGTGGCTCAGAAGGAGGTGTTGTTGTTCAGGTGGTTTCTGGACTAAGACACAGATATTGTGATACTCTTGCTCCCCGCTTCTGTTGCTGTTCAAGGATTGACCTTGTNTGACACTGCATTAAAAAAAAAAAAAAAAAAAAAAGAAAAAGGTGGAAGAAGAAAAAAGCTTATGTAGTGGGTCATATGCTATGACCATTCTTTAACATTTTTCTACATAGTTAGAATTGCTCATGTTAGTTCTGGAGTGTCTTTCTTCTCAGTATTGAATGCATTCTGATAATAAACAATTTTTTTCCCCTAAATCTATGTTCCCTTTGGCACTGCAACAGGATTGTCTTGAACTTTTAAACAATCTCATCAGAAATAATGCTTCGCACCAGGTTTGTGCTCATCAAAGTTAAATTTTGGTAACATGGATGGCCATACTTGATAATATGCCTCTTGAATGCGGTATAGGTATTGCTAAGGGAGACGATAGGGTTTGACCCTTTAGTATCTATCCTAAAGCTCAGAGGAAACACCTATAAATTTACGCAACAGAAGGTTAAATACTTAAATTTCTTGAAGTGTTTTCTTCATTCTAAATTTGCATAAATGTACTCTTATGCAATATATTCTTCTGCTTGTCTTGCTAAACCTTTTCTGTTTATCTGAATTAATGGTCTGCGGATAGACAATTAATATACTCAGTGTATTGGAAACTATTAATTTGCTGCTGAATGGAGGTCAAGAATCTGATCCTGGAAAAGGCAACAGTAGTCTGACAAACAAAACGGTTTTAGTTCAGGTTTGGTTCAGTTTTAGAACCATTTTTCGGATATTGAAATTTTTGAGAAGCATTATCACTTCTGCTTACTAATCTTTTTTGGTAATTCTAGAAAAA
This sequence comes from Olea europaea var. sylvestris, assembly GCF_002742605.1. Taxonomy (NCBI): domain Eukaryota; kingdom Viridiplantae; phylum Streptophyta; class Magnoliopsida; order Lamiales; family Oleaceae; genus Olea; species Olea europaea. Next base: position 1,028,332 of record NC_036255.1, read on the forward strand.
GGTCCTGGACCTTCTTTTAATGTTGGGAGTTGAAAGCCAATGGGCTCCTGTTGCTGTTCGTTGTGCGGTAAGGCAGCAGTTACTCAATAACACATTCAATTGAGATACTCTTTTTTAACCTCCTCATTATTGTGTCCCAGATAAAGAATTCTCAGCTATACAACAAATATAAAAATCGATAAATGCCCTTAAAGGAAAAATAATATTTTCATTTACTATATATTCTTCACTTGTCTAGAAAACATGCTTGTAGAAGTTTTTGAAAGTTTCTGACATCCTTGCTTAACGTTTTGTAACTATTTCAGTCACTGAGATGCATTGGTGATCTGATTGTCAGTCACCCTAAAAATTGTGATGCCCTTGCTAGCAAAGTTCTCGGAGAAGAGCCACAGGTTGAGCCTACCCTAAATTCTATTCTTCGGGTCATTTTGCGTACTCCTAGCATGCAAGAGTTTGTAGCAGCTGACTATATCTTCAAGAGCTTTTGTGAGGTTTGTACTAGTAGTCTAATTTTTGAGCGGTTTGATATGTTGCTAAATATCTGAAGGTTTGAATGTGTGAGGGCCGATATATCACTGTTTTCCTCTCTATTTTTATTGTTGTCGTTCTTGTTATTATTCTTATTGTTATATTTTTTTCTCGCGTGATGTGTTTTGGAGTTTATTTTTACTTACTTTCTCAATTTACCTATTTGGAACAGAAAAATCCCGATGGTCAAACAATGCTGGCATCCACATTAATTCCTCAACCACATACAATTAATCACACTCCACGTGATGAGGAAATTAACATGTCATTTGGAAGGTGGTTTTTGCTTCTGCTTCTCTTTCAGTACCTCAATCTGTTTCTAAGTTATGTTATCAATCTTGTTTGGTTCCTTTACTGCATGATTGAGTTTATACTAATGGATGATATAGATCATTCCTCATGCTACTTGACTAAGACCTTGTTTGACAACCGTTATTTTCAAACTCTTTTTTCTACACTCATTTTCAACCACAAATTCACGAAATAAAATATTTTGTACGTAAACACAAAATTTTCCGTACTTTTTAACTACACATTCTTTTAAAAACCACTATTCAAAACTCTATTTTCCCCAAATAATGATTGTCATACAGGGGCTAAATGTTTCGAAATTTTGTTTCTCGTAGCATGCTGTTGGAAGGTCTTACATGGAGTGAAAATGAAAGCGATCTTGAGGTAATTATTTGCCTCAAGCCTATTGTCCCATTTAACTGGATTGTCTTTTAGTTCTGCATTTCAACACTTTTGATTACTACTTGTTCATGAATTTAATGTAAGTGGGAAATGTTTAAACTCACACACAATGTTTAAAAAGGCTTATTCGGGTACCCAGGCATTTTACCTTGTGAGGTGAGGTGTGACTTGAGGTACAAGCCTCAAAGACAAACTAATAAAATAATTCAAAAAAATAAAAAAATATGCTCATAGCCAACCATAAACCATTTTGAAAAATTCCTAATGAAACATTTTAGCAAATTAGAAAAAAATTAAACTTGCAAGCAAACATAAAATAGATCAATAAAGTAGCAAATAAATGATTTCGAATTATTAATTGGGTAACACAATTATAATCTACTACAAGAAGTAGAAACAAGTCAGAGATCGTTTATGTCATCACTAATACTAATAGTAGGATGTTTAAGGAAATCATCAACATATTTATTTCCCTCAATAATCATCTTCTATTCTTTCTTGTTCTTTATTATCGCCTTCAACTTGCAATAGTGTGTTCTACTTCCTTTTTCCCTTCCGTGTAAAGACAAAAAAGAAAATAGAGGACCCCAAAAAATATTGTAAGTTATAGAAAAAAAATAGGCCAAAAATGTCCCGAGACAACAAGTGGACACCTTAAAGTCCCCCAAGGTTCAGTTTCGAGGTGTAAGCCTCCTAAATGACACTTAAGGCGTAAATTTTGAGGCGTTTTACGAAAGCCTCGTGTGAGATGCCATTCAGTATACTCGAATAGTTCTTTTAAAGAATGCCAACTTCTTATGTATTCTCTATTTCTGAAGGAGACAAATCAGAAATGCTGAAAGATGAAGATTTTCCTTGGTTATAATTTGTTTTTGTAAAATATATATTTTGTCGAGGTGTTCTGATTGAAGTGTGATGACATCCAGTTTGTTTATTGTAGTGACATCTAGTTTATTATTTCATTTTAGTTGGACTGTTATTTTATTTATTTTAGTTGGGTTGTTTTTACGGACTTGTGTAATGGGCTTGATGCTCTCTCTTTAGGTTTCTTTTGTTACTTAAATCTTTTTCGCCATGTAATGGACAATTGATGAATTAATGAAATGAATATGCTTGGTTTTTACGTTTTCCTTCCCCTTCCTTTCTAACTTCTCCTTCTTCGGGTTTCTCCCTCTGCTGCCGTCTTCTTCTTCTGTTTCTCTTCTCTTTTCCTTCTTGCTGAGGTTCTGCAATTCTTTTTCTTTCCTGCTGTTTTTATTCTCTGTTGGAATCTCTCTTATCCGGCATCAAAGTGGTATTAGAGTTTAAATTTGGATAATCTCTCATCTCCAATCCAAAATTTTCTTCCTATTTCTTTCTCAAGAACATGTGGAACAGCACAAACACATAAATTTTTAGCGTGAGTAGCCGATTTATTTGTAAAATATATATTTTGTCGAGGTGTTCTGATTGAAGTGTGATGACATCCAGTTTGTTTATTGTAGTGACATCTAGTTTATTTATTTCATTTTAGTTGGACTGTTATTTTGTTTATTTTAGTTGGGTTGTTTTTACGGACTTGTGTAATGGGCTTGATGCTCTCTCTTTAGGTTTCTTTTGTTACTTAAATCTTTTTCGCCATGTAATGGATAATTGATGAATTAATGAAATGAATATGCTTGGTTTTTACGTTTTCCTTCCCCTTCCTTTCTAACTTCTCCTTCTTCGGGTTTCTCCCTCTGCTGCCGTCTTCTTCTTCTGTTTCTCCTCTCTTTTCCTTCTTGCTGAGGTTCTGCAATTCTTTTTCTTTCCTGCTGTTTTTATTCTCTGTTGGAATCTCTCTTATCCGGCATCAAAGTGGTATCAGAGTTTAAATTTGGATAATCTCTCATCTCCAATCCAAAATTTTCTTCCTATTTCTTTCTCAAGAACATGTGGAACAGCACAAACACATAAATTTTTAGTGTGAGTAGCCGATTTATTTTTTTCTAGCTTCTTCATAGTTGTTCCAAAAAAAATACTGTTCATCGTACTGTTCATGGGTACTATTCACTCCCGAAAATTTCAATTTCGCATTCTCTTCAGTTTCTGAAAAAAATCGTTGGCTGCTAGATAAATAGTGCTGTTCCATAAATTCTAACCTACATTCAAACCCTAGTTACAATAGACCCACGTACAACCAACCTATAACCCCAATCCCAAATTCACTCAGCCCGTAACCCCAATCCCAATTCACTTCCAAGTCCAATATACACCAAACCCGGCCCCATTCACCACATATTAACCCAACCCAGTAAACCATTTACCCACAAAATCAAGACCCAATCCACTCCCACTCTAAACCGTCTTCCACAACCCAAGTCCAATTTGTATCTGTCTTCACGACTTCTATCCCACAAGCCACGATTGCCGACCCGAGCCCCATACACTTCCACCGCCACAACCACGAGTTACAATCGCCTATACATACAGCCCCTTCTTCTCATTCGCCACCCCGTCACTGCCATTCACGTTCAAAGGCATAGTCATCACTATCAAGGCACTGTATATCTACTCTTCACAACACAGCCAAAACCACAGCCAACCTAGTCAACTGTACCAGCTATCACCGCCGCCTGCCGCCAACGCCACAGCCGCTACCACCAATAGAATTGAAATTTTGGTCACTGACATCACACTCAACAACCACTTCCGTCTCACACTTCTCACTACCACAGGGGGACAATCACCACACAACAAGCACATTGCTATTGCATTTGGATTTTTGAAAGGACAGCCACTTGAAACGTAGGAAAGAACGCACGTATATCCGGAGCCCACGTGTCAGCAGTTCAAGCAGCAAAACAACAGGGAGTTCTGGACCTCAATTTATTATTGGTGTACACTACTGCTTTATTGAAAATTGTATCATTTAATTTGTGATGCTGTTATTTAATAATTGTAGCCTTAAAATCCACTTGATTGAAACTCGTGAATTAACCCCATTGTTCCCCGATTACCCCACGTGATTAGACCTTTCGTTTAGTTATTTGTACCCTTGTTTTTATTTTATTTGCATCAACATTATTAGCTTGCTACGTTCAGACTTACATAATCCCATTTTTAAGTTAATAAAAAAAAAATAAATAATAACAATAAAATAAAATATAAAAATAAATAAAAATTGCTACTTTGCTGTTAGTACCCATTGTTTATTGATCTCAGTAGTGCACTTTACTTTGCTAGCGTTACTTTGTATGCATTTGCGTAGTTGTCGTGTTACTACCTCTAGTTCTAGTACCCCTGTCATGGATCGGTCCCAAATTGAGGCCCTCACCCGATAGTTGGCACAATTACGAAATCAATTAACTGTTGTCCAAACTAAGGTAGCTGCTACTCGTGAGGAGAATAAAACTCTAGTCGCTAGGTTGAACACTCTTGATCCAACCCCATATTCGACTGAAGCTGAAAACTCTGAAACTTTCATTAATAGACCTCATTGTCATCCCCAAGGTTGTCGGCACCATGTCGGACATGATCGTAGGGATGGAAATCAGGCTCGCGGACGAGAGCAGGAACATCATCGTCATGGTACACAGTGTCCCCCTCGCCACGAGGAACGTCTCTTTCGAAACATTAAGTTAGATGTCCTTACATTTGATGGTTGTCTAGATCCTAGTGTATTCAATCAATGGGTTAGAGATATGGATCGCTTTTTCGCCTGGTATGGGGTCCCAGAAGATCGGAGGGTACAATTTGCCAGTTTGAAATTAATTGGCATTGCTCTACTCTATTGGGAGAGTGTTGAGGACCTTCTGGAGAGACGTTATGCTCTCCCTGTTGAGAGCTGGGATGAAATGAAGCGTCGCCTTCAAGAAAAGTATTTACCTCAATCTTACAGGGTTAACTTGCTGGATCAATGGAATGCACTTACGCAAGGCAATTGACCTGTGACCGAATACGTTGCTTAGTTTGATGAATTTCGAATAAGATGTCAGGTCGTTGAGGATGAGGTCATGACCTTTAGTAGGTTTAGGCAAGGCCTAAGGGATGATCTTAGACGTGAGCTTATTCTTAGAAGCGTCACCACTCTTGACCACGCCTACTCTTTCGTTCGGGATTACGAGTTAGTGACTAGAACACCGTATAGAACTCGTAGTGACACTCGCACTACAACTCTTCTACATCCACTCCATCCCCTAAGTCTATTCTAGGGCCTTCTCCTTCTAATGCTACCCTTGCATCGGATAGTAAAGGTAAGGGTTCCGAGGTTTCAAGGGCATCCTCCCATTTGCAATGCTTCAACTATAAGGGTTTTGGTCACATTTCTTCTATAGACGTGAGCTTATTCTTAGAAGCGTCACCACTCTTGACCACGCCTACTCTTTCGTTCGGGATTACGAGTTAGTGACTAGAACCCCGTATAGAACTCGTAGTGACACTCGCACTACAACTCTTCTACATCCACTCCATCCCCTAAGTCTATTCTAGGGCCTTCTCCTTCTAATGCTACCCTTGCATCGGATAGTAAAGGTAAGGGTTTCGAGGTTTCAAGGGCATCCTCCCATTTGCAATGCTTCAACTATAAGGGTTTTGGTCACATTTCTTCTGAGTGTCCTGGCTGGCTGAGCCCTAGTTATGGAAGAGCGTGAAGGTATAGTTAATGGGCCATTAGAGGACCAGGTTTATGAACCTAAGTTGGAAGAGTTTGATGACTTGGAGGATAGTGAAGAGACTTTCTTAGGTTGTATTCAGACTAGTCCCCTTAGCGCACATACGCCTAGAGTTGGTGTCATCCGTTGTACTCCTACCCAGCCTAAGGATGTCGATGATTGGTCTCGTCGTGCCATTTTCCACACGTACATCAAGATCAATAACAAGGGCTGTAACGTTATTGTGGATAGTGGCAGCTGCATTAATGCGGTTTCGATGGCTACTGTATCTCGTTTAAGGTTGAAGACAATCCCTTACCCTCAGTCGTATAGCGGCTCATGGGCTGATACTTCTTCTATGGCTGTCAAGGAGCGTTGTCTAGTTCCTATCCAGTTTCTCGAGTATAAGGACCATATATGGTTTGACGTCATTTCAATGGATGTCGGGCACATCATCTTGGGACGACCTTGATTATTTGACCTAGATGTAACCATCTATGGTCGATCCAATTCTTGCTGTTTCGTGTTTAATGGAAAGAAGATTCACCTTAACCCACTGCTGAAGCCTGTTGGCTCACAGGAAACAAAGAGTGTAGAAAGAAAGGGATTGCATATCATTAGTCCTACGGAGTTTGAGCGTACACTTCTTGGTGACTCAATTGTGTTCGCTTTGGTAGTCATGGAGGTTTTATCGAACTCCACAACAGAGAGCCCTGTTGAAGTTTGGTCGTTCCTTCAAGAGTTTCGAGATGTCTTCCCGAAAGACTTACCTGATCATCTACCCCCTCCACGGGACATTCAACATGCTATAGATTTTGTCCCAGGGGTGTCCCTTCCAAATTTGCCTCATTATAGGATGAATCCCACCGAGCACGCTGAATTCCAGAGGCAAATAGATGAACTCCTTCACAAGGGGTTCATTCGTGAGAGTTTTAAGCCCTTGTACAGTTCCCGCCCTATTGACCCCTAAGAAGGATCGTTCTTGGAGAATGTGTGTGGATAGTTGTGCCATCAATAGGATCATGGTGAAGTATCGTTTTTTCATTCCTAGACTTGACGAAATGCTAGACATGATGATTGGTGCTACAATCTTTTCGAAGATTGACTTGAAAAGTGGATACCATCAGATTAGAATGTGAGTGGAAAATCGCTTTTAAAACGAAAGATGGTCTTTATGAATGACTGGTCATGCCTTTTGGGCTAAGCAACGCGCTGAGTACCTTTATGCGGGTAAAAACACAAACTTTTCGACCTTTCATGGGTAAGTTTCTTGTTGTCTACTTTGATGATATTCTCATCTATAGTAAGACTAAGGAGCAACACCGTAACCACGTTATGCAAGTTTGCTCTACCCTACGTGCAACTAATTTGTATGCTAACGTCAAGAAGTGCTCTTTCTTCATCGATACAATCGTTTTCCTAGGGTTCATTGTCTCTTTGACACTTGACGAAATGCTAGACATGATGATTGGTGCTACAATCTTTTCGAAGATTGACTTGAAAAGTGGATACCATCAGATTAGAATACGACTAGGTGATGAGTGGAAAATCGCTTTTAAAACGAAAGATGGTCTTTATGAATGACTGGTCATGCCTTTTGGGCTAAGCAACGCGCTGAGTACCTTTATGCGGGTAATAACACAAACTTTTCGACCTTTCATGGGTAAGTTTCTTGTTGTCTACTTTGATGATATTCTCATCTATAGTAAGACTAAGGAGCAACACTGTAACCACGTTATGCAAGTTTGCTCTACCCTACGTGCAACTAATCTGTATGCTAACGTCAAGAAGTGCTCTTTCTTCATCGATACAATCGTTTTCCTAGGGTTCATTGTCTCTTTGATAGGGATATCTGCTGACCCTACTATGGTTCAGACGATTCTTGACTGACCTGAACTTAAGACTATTCATGACGTTAGGAGCTTTCACGGCTTAACTACATTTTACCGTCGTTTTATTAAGGGGTTTAGCACTATTATGGCACCTATTAAGGAGTGCATGAAGAAGGGAGTTTCATTGGATACAAGAAGAGGCTAAGACCTTTAAGTTGGTCAAGAAGCGAATGACGGAGGCTCCTGTCATGCGTCTTCCAGATTTTTCCAAAGTCTTTGAGGTCGAATGTGATGCGTCCGAGGTAGGTATAGGCGGAGTCTCGAGTCTGGATCGTCACCCTGTTGCCTACTTCAGTGAGAAGTTAAATGAGGCCAAACAACGGTACTCGATTTATGATAAGGAATTGTATGCGGTTGTCCAGACTTTGCGCTATTGGTGCCACTATTTGTTGCCCCAGGAGTTCGTTCTTTATTCAGACTATGAGGCCCTCCGTTACCTCAACTCCCAGAAAAGATTGAACTGTAGGCATGGTCGTTAGATTGAATATTTTCAAGCTTACTCGTTTGTCTTAAAACACAAAAAGGGCGTGGAGAACCAAGCAGCTGATACTTTAAGTCGTCATGTCTTCCTTTTGTCGATCATGAGCATCAAGGTCATTGATTTTGAAAGGCTTAAGGAGGATTACGAGGCGTGTCCTGGTTTTAAGGATATCTTTCTTGAATTGCAAAGTGGACAGTCAGATACCACAGATGGCTTCCGACTTGAGGAGGTTAACTTTTTTAGAGCCAATAAATTGTGCATCCCTCGAACTTCTGTGCTGGATTTCATATTGTGGGAAGTTCATGCGGGAGGTTTAGCCTGTCACTTTGGGTGTCGTAAGACTATAGAGGAAGTTGAACTCCAATTTTATTGGCCTAGTTTGAAGAAAGATGTTGCTAAGATCGTTAGTATATATAACACTTGTCAATTGACCAAACAAAAGAGGTAAAATATAGCCTATACACTCCTCTCCCCGTCCCCAATTGTCCATGGCAGAATGTTAGTATGGATTTTGTGTTAGGACTTCCACGTATCCCAAAGAAGCATGATTCTATTTTTGTGGTTGTCGATCGTTTTTCGAAAATGGCTCATTTTATCTCCTATAGTAAGACCTCAGATGCGTCCAAGGTTGCCATGTTGTTCTTTAATGAGATTGTCAAATTGTATGGGCTTCCTAAGTCCATTGTGTCCGATAGGAATTTTCGTTTCACTAGCCATTTTTGGAGAACTTTGTGGCAAAAGATGGGTACCAAATTGAAATTTTCTACGGCCTACCACCCTCATATTGATGGTCAAACTGAAGTCGTTAATCGTAGTTTTGGTAATTTGTTACGATGTCTTGTTCGAGAAAATCTTCGAAATTGGGATTTAATCCTTCCTATAGCTCAAATCGCGTATAAGAGTTCCATGAATTGTTCACTAGGTATGAGTTCATTTGAAGCCGTTCATGGGTATAAACCTAGGAAATCGTTAGATCTCATTCCTATGTCCCCACAGGCTAGAGTGTCAGTGTCAGCCGAAACATTTGCACAACATATTCGTGATTTGCATATTGAGATCAATAAACAATTTGAAACCAATAATGAAAAATATAAACTCCAAGCTGATTTGCATAAACGACATGTAGAGTTTAACATTGGGGATTACATTATGGTCCGCATTAGGTCAAAGTGGCGTCTACATGTACCCGCCTCCAAATTGGAAGCCTGTATACTGGTCCTTTTAAAATTTTAAAGCAAGTTGGTCCAAATGCATATGTTGTTGAGATTCCACCACACTTTGGTTACCACTCTACTTTCAATGTTGAGGACCTAGTATCTTATAAAGGTCATTTCATTCTCTCAGATGATCCTCTGTTACCTCCTTTTGTGGACCTTGATCTTGATTCTTTGGCCACTTCTAACCAACTACCACCTCTCACAGCACAAAGATAAAATTGATGTTATTTTAGATGAAAAAATTGTGTTAACTAATGATGGAGAGGTTCAGCTCTTCCTTGTTTGTTGGGTTGATCGATCAGATTCTGACTGTACATGGATCTCCAGAGAGACACTACAGTAATTGAATCCAGATTTATTGGAGCTTTATCGGAGACAGCGGGATTCTTCCTTGTCCCAGATCGTCTCCCGTCCATCCCAAGGGTAGTTGGTGAGGACATTAGATTCAGACCTCCACTGGCACATTGCTACAGACGTCGAAAGAAACTTGCCCAACCATTCAACTTATGGTTGGGAGATTGACTGCAACGATTGATATACCCACTCGACAGGGTCGAGTTTTCTTCTACCTCGGGAGAGATGATGAGGACATCCAGTTTATTTATTTCATTCTAGTTGGACTATTATTTTGTTTATTTTAGTTGGGTTATTTTTACGGACTTGTGTAATGGGCTTGACCCTCTCTCTTTAGGTTTTTTTTGTTATTTAAATCTTTTTCGTCATGTAATGGATAGTTGATAAATTAATGAAATGAATATGCTTGGTTTTTACATTTTCCTTCCCCTTCCTCCCTAACTTCTCCTTCTTCTTCGGGTTTCTCCCCTTGCTGTCGTCTTCCTCTTCTCTTCTCCTTCTTGTTGAGGTTCTACAATTCTTCTTCTTTCCTGCTATTTTTATTCTATGCTGGAATCCCTCTTATCCGGCATCAAAGTGTCTATGTACTGTCAATGATTTACCGTTAATAATTCAAATTTGTAAGGAAAAAAGGTCTCTTGTAGATGTTGAACCTTAAATTATAGAGTTCAGTTTTAACTGTTTAATGTAAATAGATAGAAATGAGTGGTGGATAAGTAGATAGTACTTGTGAATCCATTGGAATGTGTGGTTAAAAATTAAGCTTGACCATTTATAGATGATTTAAAAATTTTGCCAAACAGAGGCTTACCCATTGCTTTCTGGCTAAGCTTGTTTTCACTGTAACAAAAAGGTTGCACGAGTAATTTGGTTGCTGGGACGTAATTAACGAAAGAGTACATATCCTGAGACCAAGGGACATAGGGAGGGGTGGGTTTTGAAAGTTTCACTTTTTATGCGCATATTTTAATTTCTGAAAGTTAAAACTCAAACCTACCTCCTTTAAGCCTCGATCCTCCCTGCTCATCGCAAATAAATTAAATACTGATCTTATAACCCCTTCTCATCCCCACACCCTCCCCCGGGCCCCGGGGTATGGTTGGACTCTTGAATTTATCTCCATTACGTGAAACTAATATCTTTCAGTTGCTTAACACCTGGAGTCTGATTTTGTTTCTTGTATTGTCAAATGCAGACTTGTTGCAGAGCTGCTAGTGTCCTTTCTCATTTACTGAAGGACAATATTCAATGCAAAGAGAGGGTATGCAGTTTCTCTTTTTATTTATAAAACTTAATTTTTGAAATGTTAGGAGGAAGCAGATTACTTTTGAATAGCGGTTATTGTGACAATATTGTTGAGCATTATTGATGCAGAACATTACAGAAAGAGAGAAAAATCGTTAAAGAGGAGAGAAATAGATAAAGGAAGAGAAGAAAGAAAAAATGGGAGATAGAAGAAACAGCATATTGGAAAGAGAGATTTCAAATTATCAAGATAATCAATTCAATTCAGCAATAGTCTATGTAAAATTTGAACCCTAATTCCCCTTTTAGAGTTGTACAGAAGTTAAATTCAAGGGAACTTCTAGTGTTACATCACAAGATAATCAATTATCAGATTTCTAGTTAATCAAAACTATTAAAACCTATTCTAGATCAAAATCTATCTTAAGCCCTATTTCTCCTATATTATGTCGTTGATTCCCATAAATTACCCCATCAATTATGCCTAATTTATGGCTGTAGTTCTCTATGTACTCACTTATTCTAATTTGGAAGTTACTATAGGTTCTTCGACTTGAGCTGGAGGCTCCTATGCCCTCATTGGGAGGTCCGGAACCCTTGATGCACCGTATGGTGAAGTACCTTGCACTTGCCTCTTCTATGAAAAGCAAAGATGGGAAAACAAACTCATCTGGGTACCTGTATGCTCAGCCAGTCATCCTAAAACTGCTTGTTGTTTGGCTCTCTGATTGTCCAAGTGCTGTGCAGTGTTTTCTTGATTCACGTCCACATCTAACGTACTTGCTTGAGTTAGTATCAAATCCAATGGCAACAGCTTGTGTAAGGGGATTGACTGCCGTACTCTTAGGAGAGTGTGTCATATACAATAAAACTGGTGATAGTGGAAAAGACCCTTTTAGTATAGTAGATGCAATAAGCCAGAAAGTTGGGCTGACGTCATACTTTCTGAAGTTTGATGAAATGCAGAAAAGCTCGGTTTTTAACTCTACAAAGTTGGATATGCCTCGTAAATCATTGACAAGATCTAATTCTGCTAGTATGGCTGAGATTGAAGATGTTGATGACAAAGAGACAACTGAACAGAAAAGTGAGGATCATCCATTGCTTGTCTTGATGTTTGATTCACTGTTTGTTTCCTTTGTAAAGGGGTTGGAGGCAAATATTAGGAAACAAATTGTAGAAATTTATAGTAATCCAAAGAGCCAGGTGGCAGTGGTGCCAGCAGAACTGGAACAGACTAGTGGAGAAAGTGATGGTGAGTATGTCAAGAGGCTAAAGATGTTTGTCGAGAAGCAGTGCCATGAGATACAGGTATTTTTCTTTGGGTTATATGCTCTATGTTTTCTGGCTGCTTAATTTGTTGTCATTGATCTTGCATGGCCTTTTACTCAAGGCAAGCTTGCGTACGTGTTGTCTTTATGTTTATCTTTTATCGCAATTTCACAATTATTATTATTATTTTTCTTTTTTTTTTTTCAATGGCTTATGAGTCATTAGGGTATAAAACAGTGTTAGTCACTCAACTTACAGCGAATTCGTGTTAGCAATTAAATTTCATTCCGAAGTTGTCACTGAAGTTTACCTTTTGTTTTAGTTTGATCATTTGGTTAATGTTTTTCTAACAGAATGTCCGTCGTGAAAGACCTCCATGTTGATACCACATCATATTGTCGCATTCCATGTCAAAGATTTAGAAATTAAAACTAATGGATTTTAAGTGAGTGAACAAACTGAACAAGAAGAAAAACTTCATTTACCTCTTCGGAACAAAACAAAATTCATTACTTTTTTTTTTTGATAGGAAAACAAAATTCATTACTAACGTGAAACTTCGCTACAAGTTGAGACTAAAGTTGTTAAATCTAAATCATCAAGTTCCAAATTCACTCTTTCGAATGACTACTAATGCCTTCTAATCGTACATCTTTTTCGCAATTTTCATCTTTACTATAGGGCCTTTTGAGTCGGAATGCAACTTTGGCTGAGGACCTGGCGAAGACGGGTGGCAGTGGTTCGTCGCAGATTGAAAACAGAACTGGTGGTCGCTCAGAAAGAGTCCAAGTCGAGAGTTTACGTCGGGAGCTTCAAGAGGCCTCTCAACGCATAGAGATCCTCAAAGCTGAGAAAGCCAAGATAGAGTCTGAAGCTTCAAATTATCGAAGTTTAGCTGTTAAGATGGAATCTGATCTCCAAAGTTTGTCCGATGCATACAATAGCCTCGAGCAGGCGAACTTTCAGCTCGAAAGGGAAGTAAAATCTCTAAAAAGTGGTGGAGCAACCCCAGACCTGGATATCGAGGCAATAAAGGCAGAAGCAAGGGAAGAAGCTCAGAAGGAGAGTGAAGTTGAATTGAACGATTTGCTAGTCTGTCTCGGGCAGGAGCAAAGCAAGGTGGAGAAGCTTAGTGTGAGGTTAATGGAGTTGGGTGAGGATGTTGACAAATTACTTGAAGGCATTGGGGATGAGACGGAACTTCCAGAAGATGACGAGGAAGAAGATTGATTTTACTCTCTTAGGAGGTTTCTGGTTTAGATTATTGGGTTATTTTCGTATTCTAACAGTAGAGTCAAATCATGTTCTTTGTACATCCTTTCGTAACTGTACAGTGGTTTCTAATTTTATGATGTTGAAACTTAGAAATGAGACAGGATTACCTCTTCTTGGTGCTAATTGAATGATCAGTTCGAATCAGCACTCTTTATCAACCATTTTATTTTTTTCATCAATTTAAGGGAATTTTTCAATCAGATTGATGATATATGCATACGAGTAATGTCCACATAATAGTCTTGGATACTCGTACAAGGATCATTGGAGCGGCCAAAAAAGATTTACGCAGTCAAAACAAATTTATGGCTATTAAGGCATATGTTTTTGTTGTTTTATCCTGCATTTAGTATCCTTGAGAGTTGTCATGTAGTTTAACATCAAGTTGATATAAACAAAATCTTCTTTTTATTAGGTTCAGTAAAGTATATAAAATTGCTGGACTTGTGTTAGATCTATTGTCGCTATATAAAAGTTGCCCTATAGAGCCTTTGAAGCGAAGTGGGCTTGAAGTGTTTTCTCGAACTTGGTTTTGGGTGATANAAGCATGATTGAAACAATGGTGAGTTTATTATCGCTATTTGAGAATTGTATAATAGTGCCCTTGTAAGGCATCATTAGAAGTGAGGTCCAAATTGGGTGGACTTGGATTATTGGACCTGATTCTGGATGATAGGGTCGACTGCACCACCCCCATCAGCTATAGCCTTTTGATAAAGTAATTTCATTACCCTCAACTCTAAGAGATTGTACACTTTTCCATCAATGAATTTTTTAAATGTTATAAGGGTACTTTGTGAAATTCATACACATATTAGATCGTCTTAATATTATCCTCCTATACAAAGGATATTGAACGAGTCTCATTTCTTTATCATAATTGAGAGTAAAATAGAGACGTGAGTCCAGAATACATAGTAATTCTGTAGTGACACTAGGTAAGAATAAAGTAAATCACCTTAAATTGTGTATTTTTCTTATTCCGAGTTGTTTAGTACTCTCCGTCGATCCATAACAAAAACTATCTTCATTCATAACAAAAACTATTGGTAGAACTAGATGAATTGAACAACATGGTTTATTGACTCTAAGAGCATTGAGATTGTTTGTTGACAAACAAGGAATAGTAGTTGGAAAATGGGTCTGGTTGTCCACCCGAATCAACCCAACCCAAATACTTTATGATATACAAGAGTGCTTTCACGCATTTTGAATTCTTGGACTTGACATACATCCTTATCATATAAATACTTGTTGGAAATAGATTATAATCAATTAAATTTTACATAAATAGAAATGAATAGTGAATTAAGTATGTAGTACTTATTCATCCTATAAAATGTAAAGACAAAAAATATTTTTGACCATTTATATTTATAAATTAAACAGGTGCCAAATGTATATAATTTTCTCACGTATATTTGAGCTTCTAAATACAAATAAATATTTACAATTCTTCTTAACTTGATCAACTGATGCAGATTAATGATATCTGGTGAGTTCTTTACAGCTTGTTTGGATATTTTTAAGAGAAGACATGAATAAATCAGTACTGTATTTTATATTTCTCATTTTATATAGAAGAAAGAATTGCCTAGTATTTGAGAAAAATCAATTTTGCATGCATGTGCACGAGGCATGTAAATAAAGATAATTATACAAAATTATTTAATATTAAATACTTAAATTTTAAATAAAGTTCCTTGTCAAATAGAGTTTTAAAGTCGTCTATTCTTTTTCTTAGCTTCTGTTGGGTGCCATGTTTATTTATGTTGTAGTAGCAAACGCGATAGCCATCTTATCCTTTGTTTTCTCCTATATAC
>NC_036255.1:1050632-1051721 GCF_002742605.1 Olea europaea var. sylvestris
TTCAAATAGTTGATTTATAAATTTATCAAATTCAGGCATTAAAAATGTATCACCGTCATGTACCGAATATATTCATTTTTTTTTAATTACTAAATTTTGACTATATATGAAGTTACAAAGTTTATTGATTTAGAATTTTATCAACTTTATTAATCAAATCAAACATTAGCTAATTCTGCTGTGATGTGATAATGAAAGTAGTATATACACTGGTGTGTTGTCTTAGAATAGGTTTTGCATTCATGATAATTCCTACAAAATGTAATAGAATAATTTTATGAGCCCTCATGCATAGAATATATTTAGAACAACTTGAATATAAAGATATATTAATATGAATTTATGTGTTATGCCTTTTTATCTAGCTTATATTTTTGGTAGCTTGTTAAAATCAATTGAGCTCACTAAATTTTTATTGAAATTTCATTTTAGATACTGAACTTCACTTTGCTTCAAATTGTTTACTCATTTTAACCTTTGTTACAATTTGATCTATTTGTCAATATTTTTTATTTTAACTATTGAAGAATGTGACTCAACATTCTAGTTATTCATTGAATAGGCAACTACACTATTACATCATGTTAGTGAAAAATAATACACGTGGATGGAATGTTGAGTAATTAATCGAATAGAATTTACTTAGTTAATCAACATGAAATTTCATTAAAAATTCGATGATGACTAGTGATTTGAACACAAAATTAGCCAGCTAAAAGGGCATGTCGAAACTTTTAGGTGTGAGCAATGTGGTCAAATTGCCTACTTGAGAACCTGGGTGGGTTGGGACTTCGAGCAAGACAAACCAAGCCAAGCTCGTCACTACATTTCTTTGCAGCCCGGTTTGGCTCGTCTTAAGATGGGTTGAACTGAGGTAGGACGAATGTACTACTGTTTTAAAGTTTTTTCATTAAAAATATGGGGTAACAATCTATTTGGGCACCAAATTTATAAAGCTTCTTTTTTTTGTCACGATTCTAAATTTTCTTACTTACTTAACAAACAACTTCACATTTGTCTCTTATTCGACACTCTATGTTACCCGGCAGAGACGGATAGAGTGGGGGGGGGGGGGCGGGGCGGGGGCGG
>NC_036255.1:1051727-1051984 GCF_002742605.1 Olea europaea var. sylvestris
GGGGGGGGGGGGGGGGCTGGGCTGGGCTGTAGCCCCCCCTCCAGGTCCAAAATTTTTTTTTTAAGGTATTTTTTATTTATTTTTGGGTAAAAAATCAGTTTTTTATGTGTAAATTTTTTTTTTTCATGTAGTAGCCCCGTTTGAAATTTTGTAGCCCGGTCGTGAATCCAATCTTGGATCCGTCCCTGTACCCGGTCACTCATTTTTGTCCACTCTGTCATCCAAAACCAACAAAAATTACATATGGCGGACAAGAT
>NC_036255.1:1053363-1072365 GCF_002742605.1 Olea europaea var. sylvestris
ATCTCCAACGACTACATCAGAGTCCACGGCCAGAATTCAGGAAATTTCATCACCGTATGTTATCAATTCACTCGTTCCATTTCCAGTACAATTATTCATTCACAATTTTATAGTGGATTAATTAACTTGCATCGTTATAAATAATCCAGGACCGTCCATCGACAAGGGTTAAGTCTGTGCCCGGTGGAGATTCATCTCTTGGCTACCTGTTTGGAGATAAGTAATGATAATATATACAACAAAGTATATGCCTACGTGTTATATGTTATGATTAAGGGAAATGAAGCCAAGAAAATTGTAATCATAATTCTAGTATTAGTACTTCTACTGGGATCTGAGACCTACCAGGGTATGTATATGTAGTATATATGCGTGTATGTTTAGATTAGGGTTAGTATATATGTGTGATTTACCACCTATATAAGGGAAAAGCACTTATGTATTTTAATCTGTTTTCATAATAAAATCTGTTAAAATATTATGATTTCCTCTTATATAAGTATCAGTTTTTTCCACATTTGGCAAGCAACAGGAGTAGTAAAATAAGTCTTCCCAGATCTGGTGCATTATGCCTTGAAATAATTTGGCTACTTGCAATTTGAGCCTGAACACGTGGCCCTTCAAGGCAAATTAAAACCCCTATCTTCTTAACTTTTTTTCGTTTGATTGAATGTTTTTGGTGCTGGTTTGGCCGAAACTAGGACCAACGGTGGTTTCAGAGTGATACTGGGGATCTAATCCAGCATTGGTCGGTGATTTGGAGTACCATGGTGGGAAAAATCACACATATGTTCAGATATGTAATATTCTTGGTGAATAATGAACGATTTGTTCATGCTTCTATTTTACTTTGGTAACATTGACTTGGGTTGAGCAATAATCTAGTAATTTAATTCGTTCCTTTTTTCTTGCATGAATTCAAATATTAAGTTGTAGTTGTTAAGTCTTTTTCTTTTCATTCTTCTTTTTTTTCATCAGTAAACCTCATTTTAACTTTTTCTAGGGTTTCATACGAGAACCCTAGAATTTGAGGGAAATAGGTTTTGGCTTTAGATGAAATCTATTGATTGTCTACTTTGTGTGGAATTATGTAATCCGTTGGTATTAGTATGCAAGAATTTCTGTTATATGAGGAATTTTGTGTGTTATGCCAAAAATTGTCAAACTTGTAATATACTCAATAAGCAGGATGATCTCTTGAAACTTCTCTCTGATGTTCTAGAGAAATAACCACGGCATGTTTAAGTTGAGGATAGTAAGTGAAATCTTGCTTAAAAATAATCTGTATATGATCTACCTATAGAGCATGTTGAGTATAAATCTTATGTACTCGATAAAGTAGATTTTCCCAGATGTCATTTTTGATCTGAGACTATGTCCACTTTTATCTAATTCTTTGATAGTATTTAGTGTATTTCATTAAAAGAATTAGGTTATTGATGATTTTTCTTTACCTTACTGATTTGTCTTTAAAAGATGAATTCAATTAGGTTGAGAAAGCTATTTGGACTTGTCGAGGGGACTTTAGTCAAATTAATTAAGGCTTTCGCCCCCCCCCCCCCCCCCCAACGCCCAATTTAGCAGATAATGCAATAAGAAAAGTAAGCGAAACTACTTTTGTTGCATCATGGGAAAAACTTAGAAGATCTTCACCTTACTAAGACCTTACGAATAAATGTCATCTTTGAAGCGCAGTTCTCCATTTTAAGTTTGATTCCACAATTGATGTAGAAGCTTGGTTAGGTTTACAAAAATAACCCATAAGCCAAGATTTAACTAACTGCATATCAAAGACTTCAATGATCAATTGGCAGTGGGTTTGATAATTTCCCTAGTGAAAAGTACAAAAATTTAAAAATGCCCTAGAATATGGTATACAGATAAATTTTTATAGCCTGTTTGAGCCACATTATTTCAAAAAAATGCATTTTTAAACAGTGATTTAACATCATTTCAACCACACATTCTTCAATAAAATAATATTACACGCACATAAAAAACTTTTACTTATTTTTTAACCACACATTTTCCATCAATACACTATTTAAGAATGCATTATTACCAAAATAATGTGGTTCAAACACCCCCATATTATTGATATTATTACCACTTCACTTATAAATAATAATAATAATAAAAAATCTTAAAAATGAAGAAGAGTGTCAAATCAGATCGAAAATTTATTATTAAAAACAAAAGTAACATTAAAGGTAATAATAATAACCACAGTAATTCATATAAAGATAATAATTGTGGGTAGAATAAGAAATCTTTTGATAAAAGTAAATAAAAGAATAAGGGTAAAAATAAAGTTAAGAGTAAGAAGTGTTATTCTGTAGAAAATCGGGACACTTCATAAAAACACAGTAATTAAAAAAAAAAAAATTTGCTGAAATGAAAGATAAACAAAAAGGTAGGAGGAGGCTGCACAAGGTTATGAGCAAGAAATTGCAGTTAATGGTGCAGTCTACATGATTGGAACCATAGATAGTATAAAAAATTGGGTACTTGACTCAGAGTGTACATATCATGTGTCCTTCAATGAATGATCTGCTAAATTCCTAGATATAAATGCTGGTCAAGTGATAAGGGGGGATAACATATGCTGCAAAATTAAAGGTATAGGAAAGGTGTAGGGTTGATTTCCACCAAACTCCAAGTACAAAATCGGGCTCAGTTTACCAATTCATCGACACCACAAAGGTTGAGACAACTCCAAGATCCACCACCACCGCCGCCCCAATCCGGTTGCTATAGGTTGGAAAGTGAAGTCCAATGATATGCCCACAGAGAATTAACCACAAAGGTCACAATGACGTAAGGCAAGAAGCCGAGAAGAGAGTCTCACAAAGAGAAGGGAAAAATAGGCACACTCCATGGAGGTCGAGAGGAAGGTGGATTATATGTCAAGTAAATGTCCAAAATAGGTAAGTTAGGTTAGGGTTAAATTGTGGACCAAAACAAGGCTCGACTCAATTAAAGTGGGCTTCAAAAATAATAATATAGCCTTCCAAGGAAATGGAACGAACCGTGAGCAACACTATTTAAAATAGGTTGTTTCGAACGGTCCATAAAAATGTGAATTGTGTTGTCTCGATAATTGTGTCGATTTACTAGTCAATCATATGGTTAAGGCCGATTGATAATAAAATACATCATCGCCCGGGTAGGTCGTTTGACAACAAATTGCCTAACAACCTCCACTTTAGTGTCAAAAGACCTGCAAAAGAAAATTGTCTCCCATTAGTGATACCTCTAATAGAAAACCAATAAAATTGGAAATCATTTACCTGTACCAATGTTTAGAAGTTCCTTGCAACTCCTAAACTTTGCCAATGGTAGCACCTTCGTCCCCATATCAGATGGGTTGTAGTGGGTATGGACTCTCGCAAGTGTTACCATCTCTTGAGATACTATATCTCTAATGAAGTGGAGTCTAACATCAATGTGTTTAGTGCGCTCGTGAAAAATAGGATTCTTCCATAAATCTATAGATGAGTGACTATCAGAATACACTATCACATAATCATTCAGGACACATAGTTCATGAAATAGACCTCTAAGTCATAGAGCTTCTTTAATAGTTTCAGTGGTAGCAATATATTCTGATTCTGTAGTGGATAGTGCAACAATATGTTGTAACTGTGATTTCCAACTTACGCATGAATTAGATAAGGTAAACACGTAAGATGAAGTAGATTTCCTACCATCCCTATCTCCCGCATAGTTAGCATCTACAAAACTCTTTAATTTTATGCATTCTTTATTAGCACTAAACTTTAAGCCTACGTTACTAGTACCCTTCACGTACTTTAACAGCCACTTTAGCGGTTCCCAATGTTCCGGGCCCAGATTAGCCATATATCTACTGAGAGTACTAACAGCAAAACCTAATTCAGGTCTAGTGCAAACCATCAAATACATTATGGAACCAATCACATTAGAGTAAGGTACTTTGCTCATGTATTCAACTTCACGCTCATTGCAAGGAGATTGTTCCTTCGATAAAACAAAATGATTAGCAAGAGGCAACGTGACAGGTTTGCAGTCACTCATATTGAATTTCTTCAGTACTTTGGATATGTATGGAGACTGATGCAAAAACAAAACAGAATTTAACCTATCTTTTTCGATTTCAATACCTAAGATTCTCTTAGCCTTACCTAGGTCTTTCATGTCAAATTCACCACTTAGTTTTGCTTTTATGTTATTTATCCACTTAGAGGATGATCCAATCAAAAGCATATCGTCCACATAGAGCAACAAAAACAGATAATTATCATTAGTGTCATTGTGTTGAAAATACAGGTAGTGATCAAATTTACTCTTTGAAACCCTATAGTGAGTACAAAGGAATCAAACCTCTTGTACCACTGTCTAGGAGATTGTTTTAAACCATAGAAGGATCTTCTCAGAAAACATAGATAATCATGTTTTGACTTATCCTTAAAACTTTTAGGCTGATTCATGAAAATTTGTTCATCAAACTCACCATGTAAGAAAGCAGTTTTTAAGTCAAGTTGTTCAAGTTCCCAGTGAAAATGTGCAACTAATGTGAGCATGACCCTAATAGTGGTGTACTTAACAACTGGTGAGAAAATTTCATTATAATCAACGCCTTCCTTCTGTGTGTAGCCTTTAGCCACCAACCTAGCTTTAAACCTTAGGGGTTCCAAGCTGCTAGTTCCTTCCTTAACCTTAAAAATCCATTTGCAATCAACAATTGATTTATTCTTAGGCCTAGGTACTAGCTCCCAAGTATGATTCTTTTCTAGAGAACTCATCTCTTCTTTCATTGCCTTAAGCCATTCATTAGATTGATCACTGCCTATTGCTTCTTCAAAGGTCTTTAGCTCTTTATCAGTTAGTTCTTCATAACTAGCCTGGGCAAAAGCTAATTCAGATTTAAAACCAAACCTTCTTGGTTCTCTCATCTGTCTCCTCTCTCTATCCCTAACTAAGTTATAGTTAGCTAAAAGATTTTCTTCCTTATAGTGTTCTTCTGTCACTATTTCGTTACTATTCTCCACTTCGGGTTCCTGAGTTTGAGTCTCCACCTCATTTGAAACAGTAGGGGCAGGTGGACTGAGTTTTCCTAACTCCACCTTAAACTGGTCTCTCTCTTCACCTGATTCTACTTCACTCTCAGGTTCAGTCTTTCCTTTAATACACGGCATCTCATTTTCGTTAAACGTGACATCTCTACCTATGATGATTTTAACCCCTTTTTAGCTTCTATCCCATAACCTATAACCCTTAACACCCTCGGGGTATCCTAGGAAAACACACTTCCTAGCCCTAGGTTCCAGCTTACCCTCACTTTGATGAGAAAAAGCTGTACAGCCAAAAGTTCTAAGTATCGAGTAATCACTCAGTTTACCCGACCATCTCTCATCCGGAGTGTCACCATTCAATGCAACAGAAGGAGTTAGATTAATCAAATAGCAAGCGGTCATAACAGCCTCACCCCAAAATAACTTGGGAACACCTGAACTAATCATCATGCAACGTACTTTATCAAGTATGGTTCTATTCATCCTTTCTACTACCCCATTTTGCTGAGGGGTGTAGAGAACGGTCTTATGTCTAGTTATGCCGCTTTCTTTATACATACTATCAAATTCTTTATAGCAGAATTTTAGGCCGTTATCTGTTCTTAAAAATTTGATTTTCTTGCCAGTTTGGTTTTCCACCTGTCTCTTCCAATTATTAAAACTATTGAAGGTCTCAAATTTATCCTTCAAAAGATAGACCCACACTTTTCTAGTGTAGTTATCAATAATAGACAGGAAATACCTATTACCACCCAATGTGGGGTTACTAGCAGGACCCCATAAATCAGAATGTACATATTCGAGCATGCCTTTAGCTCTATTAACACTCGTGGAGAAAGAAGTTTTGTGATGCTTACCAATCACACAATGATCACAAAATGGCAAATCTGACACACGGTCATTACCAAAAGCACCCTTTTCATTAAGTAGCTTAAATCCCTTGACCCTTACGTGAGCAAGTCTATTATGCCATGTGTGTGTGTGATCAATCTTGGCAGAGGAGATAGAGGAATTCACACCTCTAATCACTTCCCCAATAGTAATGTATATATCGTTTTTCTTAATTCCCTTAATGGAAACTAAAGCACCTTTGATCATTTTTAGCATACCATTTCCAATTTTACCAATAAAGTCATCATTCTCAAGTCTCCCTACTAAAATCAGATTCCTAGACAATTCAGGAATATATCTAACATCCTTTAACGTATACACAAAACCTGTGTCAAATTTTATGTTTATGTCACAAATTCCAGCAATAGTATAGGCAAAGTTATCACACAGTACAACATGGCCAACGTTAGATTCATGCAACTTATAAAACCAATTCTTTTCAGACGTCACATGAAAAGATGCACCAGAATCAAGTATCCACTCATGGATGCGGGAATTAGCAGTTAGATTTAATTCAGCAGTGTATGCAACTGGACTTGTAATCATATAGACCTCACCACCATTTATATCGAAAATAGATGCTAACACATTTACCTCATCTCTCTCCTTAGCCTTTAGCTTACCCTTCTTTTTATGACAATCTTTTATAAAATGCCCCGTGTTTTCACAATCATAGCATTTTCTTGCCTTAGTCCTAGATTTTGATCTAAACCTACCTTTGCTCTTTTTTTTTTCCATCCATTACCACTTGACTCACCACTAGTTTGATATCCCTCAAGACTATTTTGCCTAAATTGAGTTCTATCCCGCATCATATGTACCTCACCGTTTCTCTTATCATATTTTTCAGCCCTAATTTTCATTTCTTTAATTCTAAGGGAATCTATGATAATTTTAGGTGTTAACGTGTCTCTACCATACTTAATAGCGTTCTTAACTTCCTTATAGGAATCAGGGATTGCATTGAGTAAAATTATAGCCTTATAAGTTTCGGACACAGTCTCATCACAATTAACTATGTCTTGCACCAATTTGTTAAACACGTCTAGATTGTCATCAAGATCCTTTGAAGAATCCATTTTGAAACTGAAAAGACGTTCAAGCAGGTAAAGTTTATTCGGTGTAGATTTAAGCAAATACAAGTCTTCTAATTTCTTCCAAAGTTCTTTTGGTTTTCAATTTATCCACCTTTCTTAAAACGGCGTCAGACAAGTGTAAAATAATTGAGGTATAAGCAAGTTCATCGGCTTCTTCTCTTTGTTCTTGTGAAAAATCATTTGAAAAATTGCCTTCAATGGCTTTTGAAACCTTTTGTTGGACTAAAATACCCTTCATTTTTTGTTGCAAAATAGCAAAGTCACCCTTTCCATTAAAAATTTCCAAATCAAAACGGTGAGTTGTCATCTTCACACAATAGTAAAAAATGCACAAACCACACAAAGTAATCCTAGGGTCACAGACAATATACACCGTTCTAGATTTCCAAGGTTTCGTAAGACTCGCGGTCTTAGATCAAGGGAATGTTCGAACGGGTAAGGTCACGGTATTTCTAACGGAATTAGTAAGCAGCGAAAATAACAATGCAGCAAAAATACGTCTAGCAGATAATTAGTCCCACAGTAATTAGATCACTGAGAATTACAAAACTGATTTTTACCAAAAAATAAATACTCAATCAAAAAGATCAATCAAGAGCACGTAACCCTAATTCTGGCACAAGCAATGGTTGCCAAGCAATGACAACCCCCAACCTATTGTCGCCCCACACGGTGACGCGCTAATGCTGAAAAATTAACGGGTTAAGCCAATTTACCAGAGCGGACGTGTCTGAATCCGTATAATCGAGAGAGATGCGAATCTACTGCTTTAGGGCCGCAATCTTAGCCTAAAGTAATTCAGTAGATATATGCAGTTTCAACCGTCGATCCACCGGGGGCAAAATTGTCCAACTTTTTTTTGTATAACCTGAAATAGAAAATAAACAGTGTCAGTGCGTTCAGGGGATTAAAATGAGCAAATTGTCCGAAGGAAGTTCGCCCGGAATCGCCACCACGCACCGCCGCCAGAGCCATGCGCCACACATGAAGGGGCGCCTCAGCTTGCTGGTTCCGAATATGGGATCGATTTTGCCGAAAAGTGACTGGATTGGTCGGAAAAGGGGATTGCAGGTTTGGTTTTACACCAAAATCGCGACTCCACTACCGATTTTTGGTGATTTTCTGGCCAGGGAAGGTTACTCCGGCTCTGATACCAGATGTAGGGTTGATTTCCACCGAACTCCAAGTACACAACCGGGCTCAGTTTACCAATTCATCGACACCACAAAGGTTGAGACAACTCCAAGAACCACCGCCGCCGCCGCCACTACTCCGGTTGCTATAGGTTGGAAAGTGAAGTCCAATGATGTGCCCACAAAGAATTAACCACAAAGGTCACAGTGAAGTAAAGCAAGAAGCCGAGAAGAGAGTCTCACAAAGAGAAGGGAAAAATAGGCACGCTCCATGGAGGTCGAGAGGAAGGTGGGATTATATGCCAAGTAAATGTCCAAAATAGGTAAGTTAGGTTAGGGTTAAATTGTGGACCAAAACAAGGCTCGACTTAATTAAAGTGGGCTTCAAAAATAATAATATAGCATTCCAAGGAAATGGGGCCAACCGTGAGCAACACTGTTTAAAATAGGTTCCTTCGAACAGTCTATAAAAATATGGATTGTGTTGTCTCGATAATTGTGTCGATGTACTAGTCAATCATATGGTAAAGGGCGATTGATAATAAAACCGAGGTTACATCATCGCCCGGGGAGGTCGTTTGACAACAAATTGCCTAACAAAAGGTAATCCTTAAACTTGAAAATGGACACATCTGACTCTAGATAAAATCAGATATGTTCCAGATTAAAAATTAAATTTAATTTCTTTAGAGATCTTAAATGACTAAGATTTTGATGTGAGGATAAAAATTAGGCTTTTCCATAATAAACAAGACCTTTGAAGAATTTTAAAAACTCCTAACACCAATGAAATCTATGTAGTAAATGTCCAACCATTGGCGGGAAAAGCATTTGCTGCCTCAGTACCTAAAATTGATGTCTGGAATTTGGCATAAGAGTCTAGGTCACTTTAGTGACAAAAACTTGCAAGTACTCAAAAGGGAAGGTGCATTTGACTGATAATGGTGGAAGACTATTGAGCAATGCATCTTGGGAAAACAAAATAGATTGTCCTTTAGTATTGAGCAATGCAAGATATGCACACCAAAATGAAGTGAAATTAGATCCCAATGAAAGGAAATATGTCTTCTTAGGGTGAGGCGAAGAGGTGAAAGGCTATAGATTGTGGTTAAATGATATAGGAGACTACAAAGTTATAATTAGTAGAAATGTTTTATTTAATGAGTTACACATGCCATGTCAAAATAAAAGTTGCAGAAATCAGACACTTTTAGTCAGCAAAAGGTAACGAAGTTAGAAGGAGAGGATTTTCTCTGAGATTATCAACTAGCTAGGGACATAGATATAGAGGAGGAACATTAGGCTACCTATCAGGTTCGATGAGCAAGCATACTTTGTGATTGCATGTTCAGTTCAAGACTTCTTTGGATTTGAACTTAGTCCATATGAAGAAGCAATAGCTAGTAAAATGTCCAAACATTGGCTTGCAGCAATGCAAGATGAGATGACTTCACTAAAAATGAATTGGACATGGACCTTAGTTGAAAAGCCCCAACAAATCGAAACTTATAGATTGTAAGTTAATATATAAAATTAAGAAAAGGGAAGCTAATGAGAGTGATATAATATTTAAAATTAGATTAATTGTAAAAGAATTCATTCAAAGAGAAGGTATTAACTACACTTTAGATATCCCTTGTATAGTCAAATACACTTATTACATTAGAATATTGTTAACCTTACCAGCACAACTTGACTTAGTTGGATCAATTAGAAGTAAAAACCAACTTCTTCATAATTATCATTTGGATGAAAAACTTACATGACTATCAACGGCTTTGAAAAAAAAAGGGAAATTTGAACTCACATGTTAATAGCTCACTTCATAACTTGAATCAAGCTCCTAGACGATGATACAAAAGGTTTGACTTTTATATTTAGGAGCCCAACTTTAATAAGGGTCATTATGACCCTTGTTTCTATTACTAAGAATCAGGTGGAGCTTAATTTTGTTTTACAATATGTAGATGACATATTATTAGCTAGTTATGATTTTAAGGAAATTTAGTTAATTAAACAAAAATTGAAATCTGAATTTGAAATGAAGGAGTTGTGACCAACTAAAAGGATCTTGGGAGTAGAAATAAGGAGATATAGAAGGAAAGTAAATTGTTTTTATAACAAGAATCATATTTCAGAAAAGTAATTACAAGATTTTCAAGTTTGATGCTAAGACTGCTACATTATGCAAATCACTAATATATGTTGTCGTTTATACTACATCAGATTTAGCCTATGCCATTAGTATATTGCTCACATAAATGGGAAATCCTAGTGAATGACACTGGAATTCTATGAAATGGTTAATAAGGTAATGGTACATTCGACTTGGGGCTTGAGTTTAGGAAGTATGAAAGGGGTAATTACTTAAAGGCTTCGTTGATTTTGATTTGTCAAGAGGGAACAATAGGTGGTTGTTTATAGAATTTCATTGATGTTTATTCTTTCTTTTCTTAATCTGATCGCATTAGAATAATGCTATTTTGCTTCCATATTGTTAAGCACCGGTCTATGTGATACTAAAATCATTGTATACAATTTTTTTTGTAAGTTGTAATTTCTTTACTTATCCAATTGAATGCAATGAACCTCAATGCACATAGATTGGTGCTTAGCATTAATGGGGCCAAATAAAATTACTCTTTAACTCTATATGATCAATGAATAGCCACGGGATGATATCATCAAACAACAATGAGAATTTGAACACCGACATTCTCGTTTCCGCTTCGTCCACCACTGCTCGCGCGGGGGCTTCCTTCTAAGGCGGAACGCTCCCCTCTTGCTAGAAGTAACCCTGATCCCATTGATAACGAGTAGGCCCAAATAATTCGAGATTTTTATTCCTGCTTGTCTGCTAGACTATAAGTGCTTGACCCTGGGTCAACAACCGTTCCACTCGAGCGGAACTTATAACTGAAGCTGGTATGCTTGCATATTCGTCCATAGGTCAAATTGGATATGAACAAGTATGGTCGTCCCCTGTTGGGATGTACATTCCGTACCTTTCTAAAAAACCGATCCTTGTTTATCTTGATTCATTAGAAATTGGACAGGTAAGGAAATTTCTTGTTGATAGAGAAATCTCTGATCAAAGATAGAACAAAATCCGTTTTGCATCATATCTAAGGGATTCAATCGGCGATCAAAAAATAATAAGGAAAACTAAAGTTAGATCATTTTTTTAATGAATGTGATACATAAATAGATAGGATGGCTACTTAACTAGTCTATTCTTTTTTTCTTTTTTGATTGACGGATTCTTCATATTTTCATGATCTGCATATTTGTAAGAGGGTAGAGTTGATGGTTGCAAATGTTGGCATATAGCTAATAGCAACCAGGAAGACATTCTTCCAACAGGTTCACATATCTGAAAATCATTAAGAAACAAGGTTATGATATCAATACTAAGCTTGCTAAACCTTTACTTTTGATTTTATATTTTACAGTTTATTTTATTTCTGCCTTGAATATTGGCAGAAGTTGATTAAAATTTTATCTGGATTGATCCTCGATAAAATAATTTCACTTTCATTCATACAAGAATGATGAAATTTTCTTTTAATGTTTGAATGTCAATATTGTTGGTGGTTTCCGAAAACCTATTGAGAAAATACAAATATGTGAAAAGATAATAATAATATAAACTTGAAGTAACATGTAATCAATTAGGCTGAGGCAAATCTAGTGCTCTTCTTCGAGGACATTAGATTCTCTATAGTATTAATTGAGATTTCAAGATATTGATATGGCAATAACATTTTGTATTCATATAAGAAATGTATAAATAACTATATCGAAGTACATAATAACTCATGAACCCATTTTTCATATTGTGCTCAAGTATCTTCCCGTCTCCATATTCACTATTTTTACACTCATTTCATTAAGTTTTGTCTTCCGAGGTAAAATATCAAGAATCTTCATTTTCATCTGATCATTGTCGGTGTTTGTATCTGCCCAGCCCATAAAAATCTTGACTCTTTAGAAAAAGTTTCAACAAGAAAACTATTTATGAAATAAGAAAAGAAAAATTGCACCAAAATCTCCATCTTTTGAAATTTATGCAAATGCATCCCTAGTGTATCCTCCGATCTTTATATTTTCAACCATTCACTTTCGTAGCACCTTGGGAGAAGATGGATTCCATTTGGATCAACATTTATAAGAAAAAGTTAGATTTATGGAAACAATTATACCCTTATTTGCAACTACATAAGAAGATAAAAATAAATTCCTCGAAAAACTTCCATCTCCCATCTACTAATTGTTTTCGTGTATCCCACTCCCAAACTGTTCATCACATGTTGAGGGGGAAAACAAGGGCGAGAGGTGTGTTTGGAGAGGGCAAATATGCAGAAGACATTGTTGTTTTTGGGCGGACGTAAGGGGAGAACTCATGACATGGTAATTTATTTATTTATTTTTTTGTCAAAAGTTTATTATTATTATTATTATTATTATTATTATTATTATTATTATTATTATTATTATTATTATTATTATTATTATTATTTTTTGGTACTCTCCATCTTTATCTCTTTGTAAGTTATAAATAGAAGTCACAATTCCATTTAACTTGACTTGGAGTGGAGTTATCGTCTACTAGTTATGGCAAAAAAACCTGCAACTTGGGGTGGAGCTATCGTCATAAAGATAAAAAAGTTAGGAAACTAAGGGTTAGAAAAATAAATATAAGTTCTAATATATTCCAAATACCATAGAGATTAGAGTGAACCGTTGTTGGAAATTATCCGAAATCTTAGTAGGGGAATTTGGCCCAAGAGCCTAACTTAACAATGTATTTGGTTAAATGACATTTGACCAATAATAAAAACAAATAGAAAAATGCAAAATATTTTAGTTGACAAAATGACAAAATTCTCATTTAGTTTTTCTCATTTCATCCTGTCTTTTATCTTCCAAATCCACTTTAAAATCCTAATTTTTTTTTTAAATAACGTCTTCTTCTTCCCCTTTTCATCTTCAATTTTAAGTTCTCAAAATTACAATCACCTATTTTCTTTTCTTCAATCACCATTCTTGCTACCCTAAAATTATGTTCTTTATTATATTCTTTACTTATTTTGGGTATCTTTTGAGTGAAGAAAGATGCTCATAAAAATCGTATCTATGTTGTATTTTTATTTTAAACAATATTTAGTTGGTATTGTTTTCGTATTTAGTGTGCTTTTTGTGTTATATGCAACCATTGGATGTAATAGCACTCCAACTACTATACGAAATACAAAATACCACTCCAGTCGTTATCTGTAAAGTAAAATAACACTACAGTCGTTATCTGCTGTAGTTTGATTTTTCAATAAAATAACCTCTAATAATAAATTCGTTAACGTATATAATACAAAAAGATTGACTAGTCACAAAGAATGATAGAACTGACATATTTTATATTTTTGAGATGGTGAAAGCACAAGTCATCACACTCATATATGTTGATTAAGTTAATGAACATATCTATCAACTTTTGTACGTGTCATGTACATATTACAATATAAATAAGTTTCACTTATTATTTTTAGGGAACAAATAGACCGTAACTGCTTATACTCGTATTTATGCACGTAACAGCACAAGTGTCGTTTTCATGTCCAGTAACGACACTTGCGTCGTTCTGAAAGTTTCACCTATATTCGAATTTTTCAACAAAACAACATTCAATGTTTATACTTCATTGGGAGGTCCAATGTTTGAAATCATTGTGTTGGAATAAAACCAAAATATAGGAGATATCAATAGAACGACACAAGAGCCGTTATTGAAATGAAAACGGCAATTCCGTATTCTATCTATAAATATGAGTTGAGAAATATGCTCACTAATTGTCAATCTAGCCTCTCAATGATGGCACAATTGCCGTTATGATTGTAAATTTACTTGTCCATGAAAACGACACCTGTGTCGATACTAAGATGATTACGTCTATAAAAGTTTATAGCTATCATTACTGTGAGAACATCACAACTTAAGGTGTTCAATTCTAAAGGTTGTAGCTTTGGAAACAAATGAAAATAAAGGAGAAATCAATAGAACAGCTCAAGTGTCGTTACTGATAATAAAATGACACTTATATCATTCTATCTATAATTACGTGTTTAAGTAGCCACGACCATCCTTGAGTCAAGAAATAATAAGTTGAACTCAATTAAGTTGCAAGGTGAATATAACATTTAAAGAAATTAAGAGATATGCTCATTACTTTTATTTTGTTGAAAATAATAGAATCACTTATATTTTCAACAACTTTATATCAAGTAATTTGCATCATTTCAATCATTCTTTGTCACGTGATTTATTTTTCTCGCGTACTTTACAGATTCAATGCTTGAGGATGAAAGGTCATTGAGAACGACACTTGTGCGTTATTGAAATGAAAAGTTCTAAAAGAACGGAACAAATACTGCTTAGAGAATGAAAATATCATTAAGAACAGCATTTCTATCGTTACTGAGATGAAAAGTTCTAAAAGAGCGATACAAGTGTCATTATCGAAATATAATTTCTCTATGAGAACGACACTTGTGCTGTTACTGTTAAGAAAACGACACTTGTGTCATTATATCTATAAACACGAGTACACATAATGCCGAAACTCATTTCAGCTACAGGATGGATATGTCGTTTACAAAAATTGAGAGATGTGCGCATTAATTGTATTTTCTACAACTCAATATAATGACTTCTGATTTCACCAATTCGATATCGTATAAATTATGTCAATTCAACCGTTCTTTGTTACGTGATCAACCTCTCTAACTTTCTTAAGTTAGGGGATCCATATTTGAGGTCACTGCATTGGAAAAGAAGTAAAATATTTAAGAAATCAACAGAATGACATAAGAGCTATTAAACGACACTTGTGTCGTTCTATCTATAAACACGAGTATATGTAGTAACGACCCATCCATGCCCCGAGAATCAATAAGTTGAACTCATTTCAATTGCAATATGAACATTCCATTTACAAAAGTTTAGAGATGTGCTTATTGATCATATTTTATAACGAATCAATACAATGATTTTTAATTTCACCAACTCAATGTTGTATAATCTATGTCAACTCAACCGTTCTTTGTCTCATGATCAACATTTCTAACTTTCTTAAGTTAGAAGATCTAATGTTTGAGGTTGCTGTATTGGAAAAGAAGCAAAATATTAGAAAAATCAACAGAATGATACAAGAGCTGTTAAACGACACTTGTATCGTTCTGTCTATAAACACGAGTATACGTAGCCACGACTCATCCATACTCCGAGAATCAATAAGTTAAACTCATTTCAATTGCTACATGAATATGCCGTTTACAAAAGTTGAGAGATGTGCTCATTGATTGTATTTTCTAACGAATCAATATAGTGGCTTGTAACTTCACCAACTCAATGTCGTATAATTTATGTCAATTCAACCGTTCTTTGTCTCATGATCAACCTTTCGAACTTTCTTGAGTTAGGAAATCTAATATTTGAGGTTGCTGCGTTAAAAAATAAACAAAATATCTGAGAAATCAACAGAACGACACAATAACTGTTAAACGACATTTGTTTCGTTCTGTTTATAAACACGAGTATACGTAGCCATGACGCATCCATGCCCCCGAGAATAAATAAAGTGAACTCATCTTAATTGTTTTCGTTTGCAAAAGTTGAAAGATGTGCTCATTGATTATATTTTCTAACGAATCAATACAATTAATTGTAATTTCTCCAACTCAATGTCGTATAATCTATGTCAATTTAATCGTTCTTTGTCTTATGATCAACCTTTCTAACTTTCTTAAGTTGGAAGATATAATGTTTGAGGTTGCTGCGTTGGAAAAGAAGCACAATATTTGAGAAATCAACAGAATGACACAAGAGCTGTTAAACGACACTTGTATCGTTCTGTCTATAAACACGAGCATACATAACCACGACCCATCTATGCCCCGAGAATCAATAAGTTAAACTTATTTCAATTGCAATTTGAATATACCGTTTACAAAAATTGAGAGATGTGCTCATTGATTGTATTTTCTAATGAATGAATACAATGACTTGTAATTTCACCAACTTAATGTCGTATAATCTATGTCAATTCAACCGTTCTTTGTCATATGATCTACCTTTCTAACTTTCTTAAGTTGGGAAATCTAATGTTTGAGATTGTTGCGTTGAAAAATAAATAAAATATTTGAGAAATCAACAGAATGACACAATAGCTGTTAAACAACAGTTGTGTCTTTCTGTCTATAAACATGAATATACATAGCCACGACGCATTCATGCACCGAGAATCAATAAACTAAAATAATTTCAATTGAAATATGAACATTCCATTTACATAAGTTGAAAGATGTGCTCATTGATTATATTTTCTAACGAATCAATACAATGACTTATAATTTCACCAACTTAATGTTGTATAATCTATATTAATTCAACCGTTCTTTATCTCATGATCAATCTTTCTAACTTTCTTAAGTTAGAAAATCTAATGTTTGAAGTTGCTGTGTTGGAAAATAAGTAAAATATTTGAGAAATCGACAGAATGAAGCTAGAGCTCTTAAATGACACTTGTGTCGTTCTGTCTATAAACACGAGTATACATAGCCACGACCCATTCATGCCTAGAGAACCAATAAGTTAAACTTATTTAGGTTGTAAGATAGACATGATTATTTACAAAAGTTGAGATATATGTTCATTAATTATATTATAATGAACCAGTAGAATAACTTATGTTTTTATCAACTAGATATCATATGATCAAATCATTTAAATCATTATTTGTCACGTGATTAACATTTCTATCTGACGCATATGAGTAGGATGACTTGTGCTTTCACTATTTCGATAATATAAAAGTTTTGTCATTTCAACCGTTCTTTATGATATTGTCAACCTTTTTATGTTACATACATTATGGAGTCCGTTATTAAAGGTTATTTAATTGAAAAAGATTAAATATAAGTAAACACTTCTAAACGGTAAAAGTGTCGTTACTGGACATGAAAACGACACATGTGCTGTTACATGTGTAAATACGACTATAAGCAGTCATGATCCATACGTGTCCCTAAAAGATAATAAGTTTTACTTATTTATATTGTAATATGTACATGACATGTACAAAAACTGATAGATATGCTCATTAATTTAATCGACAAATATGAATAGGACAACTTGTAATTTTACCATCTCGATAATATAAAGGCTATGCCATTTCAATATTTCTTTGTGCCATGATCAATTTTTCTATGTTACTTACGTCAGTAGTCCATTATTAGAGATTTTTTGTTAAAAAAAAAAAAACACAGTAGATAACGACTGTAGTGTCGTTTTATGCAACGAAAAACGACTAGAGTGACGTTTTACATTTCGAATAATAGTTGGAGTGTCATTACTATTGAATAGTTGCAAAAAAAATACTAAGTATAAAAACAACACTTAAATATTATTCAATACTATATTCAATAATAAATGTACAATTTATATAAAATTTCTAAAATTATCTTTCTTCTTTCTTCAAATCTAAATGAGATTTTTCAATATAGATGATAAATGTTCAAATGATATCCAAATAGGTGAAGAATATAATGAAAAATAGGATCTTTAGAGTAGCATGAATAGTTGAAGAGAAGAAATCGGATTATTATGATTTTGGGGACCAAAAATTGAATTGGGAAATTTAATTGGATTGATAAGGGTGTTAGGGTCTTTTCTAATAATGAGGGTATTTATGACATTTGACATTATTTGTTAATTGTGTTTAATAGTTGAAAGCTATTTGTTTAAATAACATTGAAAGGAGGTTATTTAATTAATAACATTGTTTGACTAGGTTTTTTAACAAATCCCCTCATCTTAGTATAGGTGAAGGAAGGTCAAAGCAGAAGAAAACGACGTCGTAAGCTAAATGGTCTGGCAGTGTACACGAGACTTCCAAGATCACTGCAAGTGGCTGAGGAATTAGTGGCTGTTGGCCGGTTGACCCGGCCAATTTTTCAAACTGGCCTTTGACCTATGAAAAAAAAAGGCAAAATTATAAAAAACAGTGAAAACCAAAAAAAAAAGAAGAGATTCCCAATTTTACCCTCACTTGAAAATGAAGCAAAGCCGAAGGAGACGGAAAAATACTATAGCACAGTCGACCCAAACACCGACAAATAAGGAAAAACAGGATACCTACTTGGCCAAAATCCCTCTGAAGAAGGTAAGAAATTTATACAAAAAAAAACCATGTTTATATTTTTATTTTTGGAAAAAAGTATGATTTTCTACATATTTTTTGAGAAATTCATGTGTAAATGTGGAATTTTGGCAACATATTACTTGGGAAGGAGTGGAGATCGCCGGAAATCGATCTCCTCATCACAAATGCCGAAAACGGCGACTGGGCGCCGTCTGGGCGCGCCCAGCCGCCCCCGACGCCCAGACGGCCCAGTTATCTGGGCCGTCTGGGGGTCTCCCTAGTCAACTAGGTTGGGCGCCCAGTCAACTGGGTCAACTGGGCCGGTCTGGCCCAGTTGACCTAGTTGACTGGGCCGTTTTTTTTATTTTTTTTTTCTGGCCCAGTTGACCCAGTTGACTGGACCGTTTTAATTTTTTTTTCCGGTTATTATTGAAGTTAATTAAATAATTATTAATGGCTTATTGTGTTATCTAATATGTAATTATTTATTTGAATTGGTTAATTTGAATGTTTATTATGTATTTAAAATTATTAGTAAATATAAGATGTAAATGTTATATTATTTATCGAAATATTTATTAGTTGCTAATTTAGATTAATTAATTATTTTATATTAAGTAATAGTAAAAAAA
>NC_036255.1:1074842-1076315 GCF_002742605.1 Olea europaea var. sylvestris
TGCACGGGATACCCGGGGATGTCGAGGGGGCACCGGAGGAGGATAGGGTACCGGAGGTAGAGGTGGTACCCGAGAAGACGCCAGACCCGCCAGACTCGTCGGTCGTGGTCTTTGTGTCGGAGGAGGTGGTCCCGACAGCGGGCGAAGGGGGTCGTCCCGATGGCTGGGGAGATGGAGATTCCCGAGGCACATGAGGAGCGGGTGGTCGGCAAGAGGCCAAGGGTGCCATCACAGTACGTTCTTTCTCCCTTTACCGCGGAGGCGAAGAGGAGAAGGTTCGTCGACGGGACGCATCCGAATTTATTCAGGGAGGTGGACCACGCCAAGTGGAAAGCCTTTGAGACAGAGTGGAGAGCACTGCAGCCTAGGTCAGTTTTGTATTTTATGTAATTACTATAGTACGCATACGCTGACACTGACACATGTATACTTCATATAATTAAAAATTCTGTTCTTATTTTTTCAGGGCCAGTCGCACGATTGCTGAGAAGACGATCTCAAATGCTTACAAGTGGTTCCACGACATCACCACTTCGGGGGCTTGGCTCGCCGACGATGTAAGTGAAATGAAAATATTGTTATTTATTATGTACGTTCGAAATCATTTTTTTGAATGAAATTCGTAGATTAACTCCTTTCTTTATTGGTGTTTCTTTATGTAGCACATCGATTTGAGCATGGATTTGCTACGGGATCGTGCTGAAAGACATCCAAAATCGTTCAACATTCCTGGCAGACTCATATTGAACACCGAGTTCATCCGTGCCGTTGACATTGAGTACCGGTCGTTCCAGGCTATGGGTAGCGAGTACACGGTGCCGGAGTATATGATGGAATGGGTTGCCGGAATATATGATGGAATGGGTCGTAGGGATGTGGCCGAGTGTCGGTGGGAAGCCATGGGATGGCTGTACGCATATGTACGTACCAGTATGTCTGAATCATCACTACATTGCAGTGGAAATCGTATTCGCCGACTCCACGATGTATGTGTACGACCCCGATCATTCATGCCTGACACAAGGCCAGCTCGAGCAAAATCTAGAGTCGCTGTCTGTGATCGTTCCCATGATGGCTAGACGAGCGAACATCAATGTACAAGACAGATTGGCCACCGTGCGGAACACGACGACGACGAGGCAACAAATATCGTAAGTGTTTGTAATTTTCTTCCTGTCATTTACATTTTAGTTTCTAACTAATTTTCGATGTGCTAATACAACACTGTTTAATTGTAGGGGTGATTGCGGCATATTCGTCATCAAGTACATAGAATTTTTGAGTGTGGCACATAAGGTTGATGCAATCAACCAGGCATGGATACAAAATTGGAGAAATAAACTAGCATGTGATTTATTTGAATTTAATGGGGATCCGTAAATAATTGTACATATTTTTACATTTATTTAAACATTGTACAATTCATTCATTTATTTGTAATTACGAAAAAATTGTAAAATGTTGATTGCGTAT
>NC_036255.1:1079912-1083244 GCF_002742605.1 Olea europaea var. sylvestris
TATATATATATATATAGAGAGAGAGAGAGAGAGAGAGAGAGAGAGAGAGAGACGGAGAGGGAGAGGGAGCGAGGTAACCCCATGAATCTTATGCCTTCCAAGAGCCAGCACGCCAAATAATCAAATCCCAGAAGCAATTTCACTTTATATATAAAGGGATCCTAATGTCTTCTTCAGGTCCAATGAGAATCTCTCTTCTTCTTTCTTAAGTCTCTCACTTTCTTGAAATTCAATTTTTCTCACTCTTTTTTTGTTAAAGATTACAGTCCATAGATTGATAATGACGATTATATCAAATACGCTTTCATTGAAGCATGGGCTCTCAATGTAGTGTCCACAGTCAATTCCCTCGAATCGAATTCATCAGGGTTCATGTTCATTTCCTTCCAGAAGCTTCCGTAAATGCTTCACTATCTCTGCTTCCTCTTTCGCCAACGAAAATCGGGAGTAAGTTATCAGCTCATGAACCATCATACTTAATGTGTGTGTGTGACAGTGTAATTGTATGTATTTGTGATAAGGAGCAGCACCTGAATACATGGGTGGGCGTATTTCCTCAGTGATTCTTGAAGCAAGACCCGAATGAATAATCTTTGGGGTGGGTGGGTGGCTGGGTGATAAACGGCTTGATTTTGTCTCTCATGCTAGATACACCTACTAGTTTCAACTTTTAGATGAATTCTTTTTGTTGCCCGGCAATAATTTTTGTGCGTGTGCCTTTTTTTTTTTTCTTTCCGAATGAATTTAAAGATGGTGATTGCAGGTTTGGCATAGTAGCAGGTGGAAATGCAGCAGGATATGCGGCTAGAACTTTTGTCGAGCACGGATTGGCTAATGGAAAGCTTTGCATTGTCTCCAAAGAGGTAATTTCAGATTTTTTAGTTTGGTTGAATTAATATTTGTACTCTTATTTGATTGATAATCATAGTAAAATTTCTTGAAAAAAAAAAAAAAACAATTTGGAGAGGGAATGAAAAGTGCCCACATTGTTGAGTTTCTTTACAATGGCAAAAATGTTAAGGATATTTTCATAGTATCTTCTTACCTTTCAGAAAAAAAAAATGAAAAAGAAAAAATTCATAATATTCTTCTTACATCCTTCTCTTCACTGATTCTCTTCTGTTTCTGTTACATTTTATTGAATGAGAAATCTCCATAAAAGGAGAGGATGAATTACTCCATTAAAGGAGGAAAATTACACTCCAAAATAGGAGGAAATGCACTCCAAAGAAGGAGGGAAAATAAACCTCCATGAAAGGGAGGGATTGGAAGAAGAAATTCCAATCAGCTACAATGCGTACAAGGCTTGTATTTATAGACAAGAAGACTAGCTATCTAACTACTAACATAACTACCAACTAATTAACAACTGTAGGAAGAATCTGTGGAAGCTGGAGACAGCTAGGAGAATCCGTGTGAGATAAATCTGGTCCGTTCAATCTGGAGTGGAATCTGGTTGAGGTTAATTTGGTGCAATTCTAATAGTTTCCGCATTCTTTCAGTTTCTCCCATTGTAAAACTACCGCGTTCTTTCAGTTGCTCCCATTGTAAAATCCTGCCAGATAGAAAATGAGAGGTGGAGAGGGGGAAGTGGGTTTGTAATATAGGGATGACTCAGAGAATTGAGTTTTGAAACGACAGATGTGAACGATAATGATACAACAAGTTCACATAATCTTCAGTGTACTCTCCAAACTTGTTGAGCTTGTCGATAAACTGAATTAAATGAATAATCTCCATTGTACTCACTGAGCTTGTAAACGGAAGATCCGCTAAATTTAAGTTTCAATGATTTGATAGTAGAAGAAATTTTACCAATAATATTAGTAGGGTGTTTGGTGGGGATAAAATTAGATTTTTTAGTAGATTGATATAGAAGTTTTTGAAATGTGTGATTGAAAGTTACGGGACCCATGAAAGATATGATTAATATTAATTGTTTAAATTAAAATTAAATTTTAGTCCAAATCAAACGGGCTGACGAACATATGTATGATTCTATTTGCAAATTAGTAGGTTGTAGCTTCAATAAGGTGATGCAACCATTAAAGTAATGTTATTAATTGTTGTTTCTGTTTTGTTTATGACTTCCATTTTCTCATGAGCCTTTCCTTTATTAGAACAACTACAATGTGAGTTTTTTTTTTTTTAAATATTATTTTGTGAACAAGTTATTTAGTCATTTTCCTGTACATTATAGGTTCATTTCATCCCATCAAGACTCCAAACCACCCATCATCCATTTTTTTGTGTGTGTGTCTACATTGAATATGTTTTAATGTTCGACTTAATCATCATGTTTGTGTCTGTAGTGGACACGTTTAATTGTTTGACTTAGTCATCATGTTTGTGACTATATTGGACATGTTTTAATGTTTAATTCACCTAGCCTTTATTTCACATGTTTAGACTAATGAAATTATTTTAAGGTTAAAATAGTTAAGTAGTTCACTCAACAACCTAATGTAGTGCATTGCATTGAGTCCTTTATTCTGTAAAGAAATGAGTTGTTACAAATCGCAGGAAGTTTTAATGAAAGTCATTTAATGAATAGACAAAGTCAACTTATGTGTTTCTGAGTTTGACTATGTTTTAAAAATAACTTTTGA
This sequence comes from Olea europaea var. sylvestris, assembly GCF_002742605.1. Taxonomy (NCBI): domain Eukaryota; kingdom Viridiplantae; phylum Streptophyta; class Magnoliopsida; order Lamiales; family Oleaceae; genus Olea; species Olea europaea. The sequence goes on from NC_036255.1 coordinate 1,082,522, forward strand.
AAGTCCTATTATGTATTATGGGAGTGATTAATTTGATATTTTCACGCAAAGAGTCGTTAAAAAAGAATATTTTGGCATATCAACCATGAAAATTTCAACTCATTCATGCAAAATAGTTTTTTTTTATACATTTTATATATTTCATTTATTTAGAGAGTAATAGAGGTAGACAAAACTCAAACGTAAAGCATGTATGGTCGTATCTACTTTGTTATATATATAGATACACACACACACATAAGAGAAGTGAACGAAAGTAGAAAAAAGTGAGAAGATTCAGTCAATATTTAGCAATATGTACATAATATAAAATCTTTTTCTCCAAAACTTATTTGCGTCATTAGATTTCGAAGTCGTACTAGCTAGAAACATATAATTAAGTAAGGAGACATTAATTATGTAATCTTGGATGTTGATAGCGGTTGAACAATAGAAAATGTTTGGTGTACAGAAAAATTTCCAAAGGAAATTTTACAGATACCTCACGAAGTGTGGACCCCACATAAAATAAATAATGTCAAAAAATTCACCCACCCACTCTGTCCATGTAAAGTGTTGGTAGGGGTTTTGCTACTTGTACACCAATCACTGTCCTTGAACAATTGATCTAGTAATCCACCTCTTCATCCGGGTTAAAGTAAGGGTCAAATTAGAAATTTATGGGTTACCTATAAATATTTGAACAGGTTTAAAGGTCTTCATTTGATTAAAACGTTTCATCTT
>NC_036255.1:1086385-1096046 GCF_002742605.1 Olea europaea var. sylvestris
CATGACCAGATTGAAAAGCCGAGACTACAAATTTTCCTCGCTTCTCGATCCCTGGATAGTGAAAACGTGCATGTTTGATTCTCATAATGTGACATGATGTTGATTCTTATCATCACTCTATACCAAGAATGGCACGAGTGATTGTTGAGAATCCATGCATACTCAGTAATTGCTTTTCAAGTTTATCGTGTGATACTAAAAGTCAAATTCACTATCACTTCACAATTCTTTAAATAGTAATAAGAAAGGTCGAGTTATGAGTTTGCTACCTAATTAGAAGCATTATACTGTATATATTGATAGCAATTGAATACATGATGCAGCCAGTGGCGGATCCAGTACTTGGTGCTCGCCCCTATTGGATTCGCCAGGAGCCCCTTTTTTTTATTATCAAGAATAGAAAAATGTTTAGGATATATTATTGATAATTCAATTTCATTTCAACCTTTTCCTCTAGCCAAGTTGGTTAGTGCTTGCATTTGCATCTTGGAAGTTATGGGTTCGAAACTTTTGTCAATCAATTTATTGTACAACATTTTTAGTCATACAATTTTTACCAAAAATTATTGTAATAAGGAAGGCACCAAAGGGGATTCAAACCTATGAACTCTTGTTAGAAATATTAAAAGCTTGACCATTATGACACTTGCTATGTTGTGATACTAAATTTAACAAAATAATATATGTTAGATTTTAGCGGCTTTAATGCAATTGTAAAGATTATAACCCGTGCTCTTCCTTTGAATTATACAAAGCAACAATATCATTTGGTGAGTACGATTTATTTTTATAACATAATTATATATGTTCAACTTCAACTTCAACTTCAACAAAATAATTGTTTTATTTAAATTTTAAGCCTTATTTAATTTCCATTTATTTTAGAATACATTTTTCTTTCTCTTATTTTCGATCATACATTTTTTAATAAAATAATACTACACGAAGATTCAAAAATTTTCTTTATGTTTAACTACACATTTTTCTTCAAATCACTATTCTAAAATGCATTTTTTTCCAAAAAAAAAAAAGATATCAAATGATCTCTAAATATTTTATTACGGCCGATGGTCAACGGCTGCCCGTGCTGACTCAACATTCTGAATTCACCATTGGATACAGCAACCCATCTCTTCATTCGGGTTAGTGTTCGGGTCGAATATGAAAATCTCATTGACGAGGAAGCTAACAAGTTTTTCCTTTTTTCTTTTTCTTTTTGGTCCATTATGAGATGAGATTCAAATATATGAGACTCATTGCATATTTTACGATCAAATAAGTAGTTTTTGCTAACAAAGAACCGTAGTGCTACTTAAATAATGAATAGGGACTAAAATGATTGGTAAAATACAATAGAGACCTATTTGTTATTACATGACTAGGTTAAAAACTGAGATTGCAAATTTTCCTCACTTTTCAATCCTTGGATAGTGAAAACGTGCATGTTTGATTCTCATAATGCGACATAATGTTGATTCTTATCATGACTCTAAGCCAATAATGCCATGAATTATTGTTGAGAATCCATGTGCATTCAACAATTGCTTTTGAAGTTTATTATGTAATATTTGTTGATTAGATTATCGTAGTATGTTTGAAAGCTCAAAAGCAATTTCAAATTAATGAGAAATTGTGATACGAAGTTTGAAAAAAAAGGAGGAAAACTAGCCTAGATTTCTGCCTAACTCCGTTGCTCGCCTATCGTTCGAGCGACAGGCGAGCGAAAAAGATTTTGTTAAAATTTTGACACTGGTGCTCAAGCAAGAGGTCAGTGGCAGGCTAGCAATAGCAAGTGATGCTTCTGTTCATAAGGTTGCGAGGTTTGAAACGCAACACTTCAACCACAACCCTCCATATCTTCTATAAATGTACCCTTTGGACGTCCATAATGTATTCATATCACTTTTGCATTGAGAATTGCGTTAAATCTCTTGCAAAAACTCTCCAAAAATAATTTCATATCTTTTTCCTCATAGAGAGGATAAATTCCATTTGAGTTCGTTGTAATTTGTGGTTTGAAGTGTTTCTACCACAAATTGAATCCGTTACATCTTGAGAGACAAGTGCCATAAACCTTGAGCATCGTTGCGGGATAATTTTGTCTTTAGGAAATAGTGATATTTCATGAAAGAGTGGCATTTCACTTGCCTCGGATCTCTTCTTCTTCATTTCCTATTTTCTTTGTATACCATAACATTATTTTCATATATGTTGTATTTAATTACGCTCATGCGGATTAAATTTTGATAATGCATTTATCATATAACAACCCTTCACCACTTTATTCTGACTCAACGATCTTAAGATAAAATTGTGTCCGACGTTGTTTTGTGGATACAAACTTTAGTGATCTTCATCTTTGGAATAGGCTTTACGTGTTATTTCCTTCTTGTTATTTCTGCGTTGATCTTCTGTTTGCATAACAAAAATGACTACTATGGAGGCCACTTCAAGTCAAACAACCAATAGTACGAATAATGTAGTTTTGCCTTTGGCGTACCACATCAAAATACTACGATCCCACATAGGAAAAGTTAAAAAAGTTTGGAGGCGTGGACTTCAAGAGATGACAACAAAAGATATTGTTCTATTTTACCACTCTAAACTTAGCAACATTTCTAAAAGAGACTGCACCAACAGTATAAGAAGAAGAAAATAGTTGTGAATAGATCATTGCATTAGATGCATGGAGCACTCAGACTAAATGTTCCTATTCAGGTGTAGGTAGGTCATTGCCACATCAATCCAACTGGCTCGGCTCGGCATGACACGAGCACGTGCCCGTGTTCGAGTTTGGGGCGGTTCATGTTCAGGTGTGAGGAGGTCCTAGTACTATATTAACTTTTTGGACAAAATTTATTTAAATTTTAGACCAAATTATAAGTAATTAAATTCTTGGGTATTTAATGAAATTTATTTTGATTGACTTATTTTCAAGTAATTTTTTGATCTGGATAATCTGTTAACCGACTGAACAGTCATTCGTTGACCGACTTAACAGACGCAGTACTAAACTAAGCTGTTTGTTCATGTTTGGAGGCTGTCTGAACGATGATGACTATTCTAAAAGAGTTTGAAGGATGTTCAAATGACTACGAATGAGTCTATAAATAGCCTGTCCCGATACCTAAATAATTACACCATTTCCATTACAAATGTTCTCTGCTTTAAATCTCATCCCCCCCCCCCTTCTCTCTTGTTCTGATATTATTCTCGAAGTGAAAAATACTTCATTGAGTTCGTTGGAACTCCTGCAAATTGTTGTGCTGCTTTCGTAAAGACGAAATTCGTTCTATCCTAAAACTAATTGCTAAACACCTTTTGTACCTTTGATAGCAGCAAATTCATTTTAAGGAAATATCGTGAAGTTGGGGGGCTCAAATTAATTTTCTGATCATGTTGATCATATTATTATGCTGTATAAATTACGTTAAAATAATTCTATTAGATTGTTCAAAGGAAACATTCGATTTTCTGATCGAAATTGAAGTTTGATTTTAAATAGATAGTAAAAATAAAATTTAAATTATTCATAATGTTAGATGAAAAGGGCATAATTCTAGTTGCACACTTGTAGGTTGTAGCCTCAATAGGTGATGCAAACATTAAGATACTATTTTTAATTGTTGCTAATGCCTTGTCACGTTACGAGTTCCAACTCCATTGGAGACTTTTCTTTATTAGATCAACTACTCTTCCTTAATTTTCTAGCGTATTGTAAACAAGTTGTTTCAGTCATCTTTCCTTCCCATCGTGACTCTAAACAACCCATCCTTCATTTCATTCCTTGTTTCTTTTTTGCAAATATTTTAATGTTTGACTTAACCATCTTGTTTTATGTCTACAATGAACATGTTTTGATGTTTGACTCAGTCATCAAGTTTGTTTTTTACATTGAACATGTTTTAATATTTGATATAGCTAATCTTCGTTTCAAATGTTTGGCCTAATTAAATTATTTTAAGGGTAAAATGGTCAAGTAGTTGGCCCAACAACCCAATGTAGTGCATCTCATTGGATCCTTTATTTTGCAAAGGAATGAGTTGTTACATATCAGAGGGGGTGATGTTATTCTAAAAATCATGTTTAATGAAAAAGTCATCTTTAATGAAGAGATAAAGTTAACGTACGAGTCTGCGTATGAGTTTGATTATGTTTTGAAAACAACATTATCTAAAATACTACGATGTATTATGAGAGTGATAATTAATATTTTTGCGTAGCGAGGAGTTAAAAAGGAATATTTTAGCAAAATCGACTATGAAAATTTCAATTTCATCATACAAAACTATTTCTTATACATCTTATATATATAGTTTTTTTTTTATAACCATGGATGTTCAGACCAACTTGCGCGCACCTCCACTAATCTCATGAGGCCCTGAAGTTAACGGTCGGGTAAATCTCAAGTGGCCCTGAGAGGGACTCGAACTGGTGACCATTGGGGAGCAAATCCAAAGCCTAACAGTGGAGCTAATCTCTCAAGGTTCATCTTATATATATAATTAATTTAGAGGCAAGTAGAGATCGGCAAGACTCGAACTTAGGCATGTATCTATTTTGATATCATATTAAAATTAAACTGTAGAATAATAATTTTTGATATACGTGTTCCACCCATTCTCCACCAACAAATACAGAAGAGTAATTATTAATTAAATGAAAGCCATCACTAGGGGTGAATGCAGTTCGATTTGGACGGTTTGTACTATATTTTCAACTCAAATAATTTTATGCTGTTTGAAATTCCAAACCATTTTATTTTTCGAACCGAACCAAACCATATTTGCAATTTGATTCGATTTTAATTCGTGGTTTACTTATCGACATTATAGTAATATATTTAACATAAGTTGACATATAAATTTAAACGAGAACTAATAATGTTAAATGTTAAATTACATTCATATTTACAATAAAACCCATGAATGAATTATCTTTAATGTTGGTTGTTAAAAGATGTAATAGAACCAATATATACTTTCCCATTTTTATTTATCTTTTTTTTGTTTGACATTCATATTGTCATATAGCGGTTGATAAATAAGGAATTATATCCTGCTATTATAGTTTGGTTAAATCTCATTTCGTCTTACTAGTGAAATGTTAAATAAGGATTGAACGGGATATATTTAGATATACAAAAATTGATAGAGTTTTGACTTATTGAAAATTGGACGAATTTCATTCTCTAACTAGTTTATGAAAGTAAAAAATAGTAGTGCTAGTTAAAGAACTTCAATATTTTCACACAATCAATACGATCCGTCATTCGTTCTTTTCAAACTACAAACAAGTTTATTAATCATTTAAGCACATAAATAATTATTTTTCTATCCAATAATAAGTTCAAAAACAACAAATAAAAAAAAAAGAAAAACAAAAAAATGGCTTGAATGAAAATCTGAAACTTATCGAAAGATAAAAGAGGAAGAGGCAATTCAGGTGTGTGTGTGTGTGTGTGTGTCTATATATATATAATTCATTTCATATGATTTTGGAATAATTTTAGTTTAGTTTATATATCAGGACATGTGTTGTGAACTTATTAACCATATGCCAATAATGATGAAACAAATTTACTTTCTATGATTGTTTAAATATATTAGTTGTAATTCATATTGCAAAATTTGTATTTTTTCTGAAAAGTGAAAACTGTAAATTTTTAAGTTAATAAAATTAATGTTTTAATTAAATTTTTTTTTTATAATGATTCGATTTGATTTTGTGCGATTCATGTTGCCGGACAGAGGACCGAGTGGGGGACATCCCTGGATAGAGGACGAAGTCGTCTGGAGTTCCTGGTTTGGCGACGAAGTGAGAGTCTGAGAGAGGAGTGAGGAATAGTGAGGAGGCAAACGACAATGAGATGAGAAAATGAGCATGTTTTGGGCATTTTCCTTGTTTTGAGAAAACATTGAAAATGCTAAAAAATCATTTTGAGTTTTGTTTGATAAATTTCCTCTTGTTTTGAAAAAATGTATTTTTGAAAATAACTTACCAAAGGCGTTTTCAGTTTTTTAGAAAATTGAAAACGAAAAATGGTCTGAAAACGTCAAACCAAACACTACGTTACATTTTTAATATCATTTTGAAATATTCATGGCCTAATTTTACACATGTTTTATGGTGCGCAAAAATGCCAATCTTAACAAATGTCATAATGTGTTAAAGTAAATTGTTTCAAACTAGTATTTCGAGTTTTGATAACATGCTAACTTTAACAATTCTTTGACAATTGTGCACTTGTCGAATCTACAAACATGTTGAATGATCTAAATAAATGTCAAAAATAATTAAACGTATGTCAAGTGTGTGACGTATAACTCGTCTTTTTTAAAAAAAATATTTTATTAACGTTTATTATTTTTTTACAACAAATTTCTCAAACAAATATTATGACGCATTAAAATTAACCGTTTCAAATTAGTATTTCTCAATCTAATTTACATTATTTTATTAAAAACTATTACTTAGGATATGACATTAATAGGGATGTCAACGAGTTGAGTCGAGTCGACTCGCAAGCCGAAACTCGAGGCTCAGGCTCGGCTTGAGTAAATGGCAACGGGCTTTTTTCAAGCCCGAGCCGGGTAGAGCAAAAGCTCGACAAAAAAAAAAAGAGGCTTGGCTCGAGCTTTTGGCTTGGGCTTTAGCGAGCTGAGCCAGCTAGCCTTTTTTTTTTTTTTTTTGAGACAAATGTAACATTTTTGAAAGGATTTAAAAATCGTGTAACTTATATAAATTGTAAATAAAATAAAAGTTATAATTTACAATCCTCTTTATTTTTTCGAGCTTCAGAACGACTACAATCAATATAGGGCTATAGGCGGAATTAAGAGACTGTTTGGCTATGATTGTTAGAAGCCAAAAAAGTGCTTTTTTAACCTTTTTTTTCGAAAATGGGGCCCACACAAGAAACAGCCAGTCAATTAAAACGGTTGCCAACGGGAAGAATTTCACTGCCAACGGCCATATTTTAGCTGAAAATTTCTGCGCCGCCTAAAATTGTACACTAATAGAATATTTTGTGTACAATTTTTCTTAAAATTATAATACTATAAGTTAAAATTGATTGAAACAAATTGACATAAACCTCAATTAAAAAAAAATCCGTATTTCTCAAATAAATTTGAATTTCAAATTTGAAATTCAATTTTCTACGCACAAAAAACAATAAGGCAACTATAGCTGCCTCGTGAATCTGTCCATAAGCGACAGCTCGACAGCTGCAAATAGTTTGGCAGCCATAAAGCTCCAGATTATAAGGCTATAATGGCAGCTTTGTATACTTTTTATTATTTTTTTTTCATATCAAAATTTCAAGTTCTGTTTGGCAACTATAAAGTTGCAGATTATAAAGCTATAATGGGCAGCTTTGTATACTTTTTATTATTTTTTTTTCATATCAAAATTTCAAGTTCTGTTTGGCAACTATAAAGTTGCAGATTATAAAGCTATAATGGGCAGCTTTGTATACTTTTATTATTATTATTTTCATTTCAAATTTTCAAGTTGATATTTTTTTTTCAAGCCTCGACTCGATTTTTTCGAGCCGCAAGCCGGCTCGATACGGACTTTTCACGGGCCGAGCCACGAGCCTCCCAAACCGACGAACCGGTTTGACACCCCTAGGCATCAACTTCTTTTTTCTTTTTCTTTTTAGTTTAAGCAAATTTTTATTGATTTCCTAAGTGATTGAGGGTTGATGCTAATTTTTTTGTGTTTAATAGCAAAATTTTGGCGTGGAAAACATTTTCCACTTACCCTCTCTCGTGACTGATTTTCCAGCTTTCCATTGAATTGATTTTCCCACCCATTCCTTTGGAGGAAATACACGAAAATGGCTCTTCCACTGTAGCAAAATTTGACATTGGCATTTGACCTATTAAATGAATTAAAAAAAACAAATTAAGTTAAAAAAAAAACTTCACAGTAAAAGGCGATTTTACCCTTCAGACTGTTTGAAAAATTCTGACCGACCGACCGACCGACTGACCGACAAACAGTCACCAAAAATTTGACCGATCAACCACCAGCAACTACACCAACGTCGCAGTCAACGACCATCATCTACACTGGAAATAAAATGACACGTTAGTTTTCATCACTTTTTGTTTCAGTAGAAAATTTATTGAAGTAAAATTAGCATTTTCTTTACATTATTCGGTTTAATTAGATCCATGCGCATGAGTAGTTAAATTGTGGGCATGCTGGGAGTGTGAAAAATGTGGATTTTTTGCTTTTTTTGGAGCTCAGTCACCGAAAATGGCGATTTTCGACAGCCTGTCGTTAACAGTCGGTTTACCCAATTGTTAACAGTCGGGTAAACCGACTGTTAACAGTCTAGGTTAACAGTCTGGGCCGACTGTTAACGGCCTAGACTGTTATATATTTAATTTTTATTTGTTTTTTATAATTTTTGTAATTAATTAAATTTTTTATTTGATTAAATAGTAATTATGTTATTTATTTATTTAATTTTTATCATTGTAAATATAATATAATAATTGAAATATTGTAAAATTAACAATGTTGATTCTTTTTTTTTTAATGAAATTATCTTTAATTTATTTTTTCAAATTTATTTAAATAATATGAATAGTTTTTACATTTTAAAAAAAGGTAAAGTAATTATTTATTTAATTTTTATCATTGTAAATATAATATAATAATTGAAATATTGTAAAATTAACAATGTTGATTCTTTTTTTTTTAATGAAATTATCTTTAATTTATTTTTTCAAATTTATTTAAATAATATGAATAGTTTTTACATTTTAAAAAAAGGTAAAGTAATTATTTATTTAATTTTTATCATTGTAAATATAATATAATAATTGAAATATTGTAAAATTAACAATGTTGATTCTTTTTTTTTTAATGAAATTATCTTTAATTTATTTTTTCAAATTTATTTAAATAATATAAATAGTCTTTACATTTTTCGAAAATGTATTTAATTTGAAATTTTTTGTTTGTAAATATATTTTTCAAATAATTATTATTTTATTTAATTATTTAATTTTTATAATTTCCTTTTTTTATATAATTTAATAATTGAATACATAATATTGTTCGAAATTAACAATTTGTTTTGTTCCTTTTATTATTCTTTTATGAAAATCTTTGATTTTTTTTAATTTATTTAAATAATATTTATATTCTTTGATTTTTTTGACAATACATTTAATTTGATTTGTTGTTTTTTGTAAATATATTTTTCAAATGTATTATTTGTGATTGTATGGTAGTTAGAGTTCGGTTCCCTTGATTTTGTGAGATTATGCTTTCTTTTGTTATCTCTTGTTCAATGCTATAACATTTGAATTTTTTCAGGATGGAGTATCATTTAGATGCAGAGTTGAGACGGATGCCGAGGAAAGCTACTTGGAACAGTAGCTTTGAGAGTTTTACTACTGTGTTGGAGCTGCTCGATGATCAGCACGGAGATATGCTACGACAGTCTTTTTGTGGCCACTGTACCAGTTGTGAGAGGTGCAGTACTCAGGATAGATCATTGATGCACTTCTATGTCGGCTTCTGAGGCCAGTTGACGGCGATTCCCTCTAGTTCGACCTCGGGGGCAAGGTCGTCAGTTTCTCGATGTTTGAGTTTACATTGATCACTGGACTGAGGATTACGGGTGACGATGCAGCCA
>NC_036255.1:1096796-1245577 GCF_002742605.1 Olea europaea var. sylvestris
GATGATCGGGGACGAGAGTTGACAGGGTGGGTCGACGATCTAGCAGGGAAGGTCGACTATCTGACAGGGAGGGTCGATGATATGGGATGAGATCTGACAGGGAGGGTTGACGATCTATCCCATGATGTTGAAATACTACAGTCTTCCGTTGTCGACCTTCAGGATACAGTAGCGGCGCTTAGAGGAGATTTAGCCGGCAGACGATGGGGAGATAGAGGGAATGGCGGAGATCATGATCGAGAAGGTGGCAGAGATGGTGATGGAGAGGGGGGTCACTCACATTTTTGGCATGATGAGACATTGGAGTCAATGTGGTTGTCTATGGAGGGGGTGGCCCCGACGGGAGGGGTAGAGGAGGTGGCGACGAAGGGGGAGGCCCCGACGGGAGGGGCGGAGGTGGTGGCGACGGAGGGGGTGGCCCCGATGGGAGGGGCGGAGGAGGTGGCCCCGGAGGTCGAGAGGACGCCCGGTGTGATTGAGGGTAAGAGACATGCTGTTGACGAGACGGAGCAGGTGGTCGGCAAGAAGTTGAGAATGCCGTCACAGTATGTTGTTTCCCCCTTCACGACTGAGGCCAAGAGGAGGACGTTCATCGATAGGATGCATCCGAACTTATTCAGGGAGGTAGACAATGCCAAGTGGAAAGCGTTCGAGACAGAGTGACGGAGAAGTATCACCGGGTAAGTATTGTATGATTTTAATAAAGCACTGTACGCTAACTCGTCTACGCTTATTTTAACATTTCCCTATTTTTTACAGAGTTAGCCGCACGATAGGTCAAAGGACTGTCTCGGACCCTTACAAGTGGTTCCACGATATCACCACTGCGGGAGCTTGGCTCGCTGACGACGTAAGTGAACTATTCATTTCGTGTTTTTTATGTATATGTGACATTGTGTTTATTAAATGAATAACTCATACTTTTTTGGTGTTTCCTGCTGTAGCACATCGACTTGGCCATGGACTTGCTGTGAGATCAACATCCAAAATCATTTGATGTCCATGGTCGAGTCATATTAAATACCGAGTTCCTGCGTGCCGTTACATAGAGTATCAGTCGCTCGAACTTATGGGTAATGAGTACACAGTGCCAGAATATATGCTTGAGTGGGTGATAGGACTGTCACTGAGTGTCAGGGGAGGGTTGTACACATATGTACATTCCAGCGTGCATCAATAAACACTGTGTTACGCTGGAGATCGTTTTTGCTGACTCGACTATATATGTGTACGACCTAGATCATTCATGTTTGACACAAGGCCAGTTGGAGCAAAACCTGGAATCCGTGGCTGTAATTGTTCCTATGATAGCCAGACGAGCGGAGATAAAAGTACAGGACAGAATGCAGATCGTTCGGAACACGACGACAGCGCGATAGTCCGTAAGGTAAGTGTTTGAAGTTTGTTGTTTTCATCTTTCAGATTTAGTTTTTATTTACACAGTACTGAACTGATTCATTCTTGTTCAATTGCAGCGGCGACTGCGGCATATTTGCCATTAAGTACATTGAATTTTTAAGTATAGGACATAAGGTTGATGGAATCAACCAGTCATGAATACAGAAATGGAGAAAGAAACTAGCATGTGATTTGTTCGAATTTAATGCTGATCCGTAAATTTCATTTATATATATGTAACATTTCAATTGTAAATTTAATTATTTTTGTAATTATAAAATAATTGTAAATTTGTGTTCAATGTATATAACATTCAAATTAGAAATTTAATTATTTTTTGTTATTTTACACGTATGCCGAGTATGGAACTATTTTTTTCATATGAATCATTTTAAATACCATTTATCAAGAATAAATATTGAATATGAAAGATTTATAAATAACAAATATTGAACAGTGTAAAGTAAAAGGAAATATTATTCATTTCACGTACCTATCTAGTCGTTATTTAGGGGAATTTGACTGGCACAAAATTGCCGAGTATGCCCTATGGCTCTGCACCGGCCACACCTACGCGATCGAGGAAACTCTCCGGTAGATGGTATTCTAGATGTACTTGGACATCTAGGTCCACGTGGTTCAACTGCTGGTGATAACAAATTATGTAATGGGAGAATGTGCTCGGGAACTTCCTACTCGGCTTCATTTGACAGATGAAATATAGTCTCGGCATATGCTGTTCTCCAAGACTCAATCATATAATACAAAGAGCATAACGTTCTCACAGCAAAGTCTCGATACATGGCCACCGCAACTGCATGCTCACATGGAAAACTCTCCAATTGAAATCTCGTACAAGTGCATGTGTTATCAGTTAAGTCCACCATATATGCCGTATTACGTGCACATTGCACGGAGAAGCGAAACTCATCTAGTGCTTCCACATTCAACGTCCTCGCAACCTCTGCCGCCTTAAACAGTTTCTCCTCTTGAGCTGGGGTCAACACGCTAGTGCAACTTTGTGATGCCGCACGTCAGTTATGAAACCATTGTTGTAGGTTGTTACGAATGTTCTCAATCATTGCGAGAATTGGTAACTCTCGATCCTTCTTAAACAATGCATTGAGAGACTCCGCGTTATTCAACGTCATCATGTTGTATTGACGTCCTGGAAAGTATGACCGCGCCCAATGTTCGATCCCCATCTTCGTCAGATACTCCAACGCCGGTAATGATTTACTTCCTATCTCGAGCATGAACTTATTACACTTTTCAGCACTGTAAGCTTCGACTGCTCTCCTGAATAATGAAACGATGCCTGTGCCCCGATACCGAGTCTTCAAATTACCTTGTATATGGTACCTGCAATACCCATGATGTGCCCCGGGAAAAACTTCAGCGATACCGTTTATTATAGACTGTCCCTGATCGGTTACAAAGGCAAGGTCTTCGACTTCCCCGATCACTTACCTCAGTTTAGAAAAGAACCAACGCATGGACAGATCATTCTCGCTATCGACTATGCCGAATGCAATAGGGTAAATTTGGATGTTGGCATCTTGACATGTAGCAATAATTAATTTGCCTTGATATTTAGCTTTCAGAGTTGTACCATCAACTAGAATTACGGGTCACATTGCATTTCGAAAACCCCGAATACATTGTTCGAAAGCCATGAAGAAATACTTAAACAATTATCACCCCCTGTCTCAATAAAAAATGTCGTGCCAAGATTAGTTGTCCCCATGTTATGGCAATACCTAGCCAATTTAGCATAGCTCTCTTAAGCTGATCCCATTAAATCCTCCAACGCACATTCTTTGGCCTTCCACACTTTTTGGTAGCTCATGACCAATCCGTACTCTCGACGGACGTCGTTAATGATGTTCGAAGGTCTGTAGATTGTCCGTGGATCCTGATACTTGTGCATTATCTGTCGACCAATAAACCATGCTCGAGCTTGCCTGTGATCGTTTCGAAGAATTCCCACTTTGCAAGTATGTTCCCATGAATACTTGCGAATTACGAAGCACTCATTCGCATCCATCTTAGTTGCTCTCAAGCGCCAATTGCAACTGTCTTCGATGCAAGCAACTGTCAACAATGACTTGTTTGATTTCTTTATCTTGAACTCAAAGTTAAATTTTAACGCCAGCCGGTGCACAGCTTCTTGCAAATCTTTTTTGGTTTCAAATAGTTACTCGACCTGCAAGTCCTCATCATCGGGAGCCACACGGGAAGAATTGGAGGACTGTCCACTTGTTCCAACCTCTGAGCTCCCACCCGGCTCGTGTCTCTGTCGGGATAAAGCAATCAAATTTTCATTTATGAACTCGTTTATATTCTCATTGTCTTCAACTGTCGACAGAATTCTGCGCGTAACAGCGATATCATGATCAAAAGCAACTGTCTCTGAAATACCCATATCATCCGCAGGAACTATCTCCACTGTCTCCCAAAAACCTCGATCATTGTTATCCGCCCTATCTGAATCTTCGCGTTCACCTTTGATAACATCCTTCGTAATTAAAGTCAAACCAAGAACAGTCGGAGTCCGATACATTTTATTCAATTCTAATAGATAATTCAATTCAACATCATTAGTAACGAATACCGGTGGCATCGGAATGGATGAATCCCCATAACCGTTGAATAGATATCTCAATTGCATATCGTATTGAGATTGATCGACATTCTACTTATTTTGCAAATCTTGGTACATTTCTAAGTATGGTGTACTCTCTGTTATAGGAATTGCAATACAACCACGTATGTCACTCGTCACTCGTCCATCTCCATTCCCACCGATTATTTTCATTCAATTCGAAATCACCGAAATAACACACGGGGATTATCATATCTGTCTGAGGAAATGGTTTTAATCAACTTCATTTATTAGTTATAAGAAAAAGGCCAACAAAAATCAGTGCAGAGTCGGTTAATTGGCTGTTTAACAGCCGGTTATTTTCATTCAATTCAAAATCACCGAAATAACACACGGGGATTATCATATCTGTATGAGGAAATGGTTTTAATCAACTTCATTTATTAGTTATAAGAAAAAGGCCAACAAAAATCAGTGCAGGGTCGGTTAATTGGTTGTTTAACAGCCGAACAGCCGGCTGTTAAACAGCTGACTGTTGGCTGTTTAACAACCAAAACAGCCAGTTTGGCTATTTTTGCGCAAGAGAATACGATTCTAAAGTTATACATCTGTTCAAATTTTTTTTGATAGGTAAGATCTGTTAAAAAAAATTTATACTAACTACTATGTGACATAAAATATCTCTATTCAAACGTATACTAATTTACTGAAAACAAAATTAAACGTGCGTAAATGTACTTACCGATTTGAAGTAATTGATATGAAAAAAAATTTCGGCTTCAACGTTTCAAAATTTTTCTAAATTTTGAGGTTCAAGCAGATAAAAAGATGAGAGTTTTTCCTGTGTTGGAAGCTCGTTTTGAAGTTTTTATAAGTGGGGAAGTGTTTGGTTTTCAATTATTAATTAAAAGGGTAGTATAGTCCCTTCAACAATATATTGTTTTGTAATTGTACAAACCATTTAAGGGCATCTTTGTCTTTTACCATATAAGAGGCCAATGTCATAATATTCATGATTTTGGAAGTCAAAGTAGAATTTAGGTCTTCTGACTGGGTCAAACTTAAAAAGTACCCCTCCATTTGGAGCCATTAGTCAAAATTGTGGAGCCATAGGTTTTCCCACCTATCCCTATCCGTTTGGTTTTCCAGCTTTTCACCCTTTTTTTGACTAAAATGTGGAGCCATTAGTCAAAACAAATCGTCCAATTCCAGTCGTTGCCTTAAATTGACTCATTGTGCTATAAACTTTTGAACATTCCTGTCGTTGCATAATTAAATTGACTCATCGTGCTCAACTAAGGCTGCCCAGATCAAACAGTGTACCAATTCCAATCGTTGCACGGTAAATAAACAGTGTATCAATTCCAGTCGTTGCATGGTAAATGAACAGTGTACCAATTCCAGTCGTTGCACGGTAAAACAGGACCTAAATATTAACTTTAAATTAAGATTTACAAAAAGTGAAGGGAAAAATTACCAAAAAACCAAAAAAAAAAACCACAAAAACACATTAATGCATCAATGTTTGACAAAAAATTAATGTGTTTTTATCATTTTTTCATCACCAAAATAACAAAATCTGGACCATTTTACTCATTCCCCCTCCAAGCCCATAAATAAATTTACTTATATCAGGGCTCGAGTTTCCAATTAGGACCCAAAACAATTTTTTTTAAAACTAATTTTTCTTTTCCGGTGATGGCAGTGGCGATGGGTCGGAGTCTATACCGGCAGCACTGGCGCCGACGGTTTCTGCTCTTTCAACAAGTGGATGATAGATGCCACACAGGTAGTGCAAATCATTATAATCACTAGCAGAAGAGAAACATACTCCATGGTAGCTAGCAAACAAAAAACACACATTAGCAAACTTAAGAACAATTAAAGATCCAAATAAAACAAGCGAATAAAACTGTATGACAAACAAAATACGTTGACAAATGACAAGCAAAAATTTACAGTTCATGAAAATAAGAAGTCTATACATTTCACCAACCATTCTACGAGTACATCATTTTTCACATCTTTTTTCAAAGCACACACACATGCAAGTGAGTGGAGTCCATGATTAAAATAATCGTGGACCCCACCTTTGTGAGGGACTGTGAAAAATGATGTAAAAAAAGTGCTGTACAAACAGCATTTTTGATATTTCACAGTCATATGTGTGACGAGTGGGTAACTTCAGAACAATTAAAGATCCTTCAGAGAGATCAATATGCATGATGATTAAGTCGGGAGAAAAAATTCTACTTTTTCGGTTGATAACAGTTACAAATAGAAATTAAGAGAATTCCAGAATGGAAAAGCAATCAGGAAGGCAAACAACAAGAAAGATTTTCGAAAATTAATTCTGAAATCATACAACAACCAATGGAATTTGAACTTACCGTGAGTGTACCAGGAACAGACAAAGTTAGCTCACGTGGGGTTCAAATAAAGGAAAAAGATTTTAGAGTACCTAACGTGTGAATCTCTAACCATCACATCATAGTCAGACAGCTTTTCTATCCGTTCCCTTCTCAAGAAATTAGAGGCGTCAAATCACTAGAACCCAACGTTTGGTTCAACGAACCCAACGTTGGATTCTTTGTTTCATTGAACCAAACATTAGGTTCTCAGTTCAGCGAATAAATTTTATTTCAAGTAAATGACATTAAATTTGTTTGGTCTTTTTTTTCTTTTTCCTTTTTTTTTCCCTCGCGAGTTGGGTTTCCATACACTAAAAAGTTTTAAGTTAAAAAAAATGTTATTTTCAAATAACCGAACGTCCAAACCGGCAAATAGAAAAAATTATTTTAACACGTAAAGGGTTTTCAGACGCTATTTTCTAATTTAGTAGCAACTATTTCAAAATGCAAAGGGTTTTGAACGTGTTTACGTTATTGCGGGAAGCGATTGTAGGAGCAACGGCTCAAATCTATGTGAGGTGGAAAAAAAAATCTCACGATGAGGTTCACTCCAACGAATAAATTTTACTTCAAGTGAATGACATTAAATTTGTTTGGTCTTTTTTTTCTTTTTCCCTTTTTTTCCCTCGCGAGTTGGGTTTCCGTACACTAAAAAGTTTTAAGTTAAAAAAATGTTATTTTCAAATAACCGAACGTCGAAATCTACAAATAGAAAAAATTAGTTTAAAACATAAAGGGTTTTCAGACACTATTTTTTAATTTAGTAGCAACTATTTCAAAATGCAAAGGGTTTTGAACGTGTTTACGTTATTGCAGGAGGTGATTGTAGGAGCAGCGGCTCAAATCTATGTGAGGTGGGAAAAAAAATCTTGCGATGGGTTCTCAGTCCAACGAGTAAAATTTATTTCAAGTCAATGACATTAAATTTGTATAGTCTTTTTCTTTTCTTTTTCCTTTTTTTTCCTCACGAGTTGGGTTTCCCTACACTAAAAAGTTTTAAGTTAAAAAATTTTTATTTTCAAATAACCGAACGTCCAAACCCGCAAATAAGAAAATTATTTTAACACGTAAAGAGTTTTCAGATGCTATTTTCTAATTTAGTAGCAACTATTTTAAAATGCAAAGGGTTTTGAACATGTTTATGTTATTGCGGGAGGCGAAGGTAGAAGCAAAGGCTCAAATCTATGTGAGGTGGAAAAAAAATAAAATCTCGCAATGAAGTTCTCAGTCCAACAAATAAATCTTATTTCAAGCAAATGACATTAAGTTTGTTTGGTCTTTTTTTTTCTTTTTCCTTTTTTTTTCCTCACGAGTTGGGTTTTCGTATACTAAAAAGTTTTTAAGTTAAAAAAAATGTTATTTTCAAATAATCGAACGTCCAAACCCGCATATAAAAACATTATTTTAACACGTAAAGTGTTTTCAGACGCTATTTTCTAATTTAATAGCAACTATTTCAAAATGCAAAGAGTTTTGAAGGTGTTTACATAATCGCGGGAGGCGATTGTAGGAGCAACGGCTCAAATCTATGTGAGGTGGGAAAAAAAATCTCGCGATGAACCTAACGTTGGGTTCTCAGTCCAACGAATAAATTTTACTTCAAGTAAATGACATTAAATTTGTTTGGTTTTTTTTCTTTTTCCTTTTTTTGCCTCGTGAGTTGGGATTCTGTACGCTAAAAAGTTTTAAGTTAAAAAAATGTTATTTTCAAATAATCGAACGTCCAAACCCGCAAATAAAAAAAATTATTTTAACACGTAAAGAATTTTCTGACGCTATTTTTTAATTTAGTAGCAACTATTTCAAAATACAAAGGGTTTTGAACGTGTTTGCGTTATTGCGGGAGGCAATTGTAGGAGCAATGGCTCTAATCTATGTGAAGTGGAAAAAAAAAATTCTCGCTGAACCGAACATTGTGTTCATTGAACCTAACGTTAGGTTCTCAGTCCAACGAATAAATTTTATTTTAAGCAAATGACATTAAATTTGTTTGGTCTTTTTTTTTTCCTTTTCCTTTTATTTTTCCTCTCGAGTTGGGTTTCCGTATACTAAAAAATTTTAAATGAATTTTTTTTTTATAAAATAACCGAACGTCCAAACCCACAAATGGAAAATATTATTTTAAAATGCTATTGGTTTTTAGACACTATTTTTTAATTTAGTAGCAACTATTTCAAAATTCAAAGGATTTTGAACGTGTTTACATTATTGCGGGAGGCGATTGTAGGAGCAACTGTTCTAATCCATGTGAGGTGGAAAAAAAATCTCGCGATGAGCCCAATGTTGGCTTCATTGAACCCAACGGGTTCTCGGTCCAAAGAATAAATTTCATTCGAAGCGAATGACATTAAATTTGTTTGGTCTTTTTTTTTTTTTTTCCTTTTTTTCCTTCACGAGTTGGGTTTTAAAACGTAAAGGGTTTTCAGACGCTATTTTTTAATTTAGTAGCAACTATTTCAAAATGCAAAAGGTTTTGAACGTGTTTATGATATTGCCGGAGGCGATTGTTGGAGCAACGGCTCAAATCTATGTGAGGTGGGGGTGGAAAAAATCTTGCGATGAGAACCCAACGTTGGGTTCTCAGTCCAATGAATAAATTTTATTTCAAGTAAATGACATTAAATTTGTTTGGTCTTTTTTTCTTTGTCCTTTTTTTTCCTCGCGAGTTGGATTTCCGTACATTAAAATTTTTTTAATTAAAAAAATGTTATTTTCAAATAACCGAACGTCCAAACTCGCAAATAGAAAAAAATATTTTAAAACGAAAAGGGTTTTATTTTTTAATTTAGTAGCAACTATATTTCAAAATGCAATGGGTTTTGAACATGTTTACGTTATTGCGGGAGGTGATTGCAGGAGCAACGGCTCAAACCTATGTGAGGTTGGGGGAAAAAATTGTTGCGAAGAGAACCCAACGTTGGGTTCTTTGTCCAATGACTAAATTTTATTTCAAGTAAATGACATTAAATTTTTTTGGTCTTTTTTTTCTTTTTCCTTTTTTTTTTCCTCGCGAGTTGAGTTTTCGTACACTAAAAAGTTTTAAATTAAAAAATGTTATTTTCAAATAACCGAATGTCCAAACTCGGAAATAGAAAAAACTATTTTAAAACGTAAAAGGTTTTCAGACGCTATTTTTTTAATTTAGTAGCAACTATATTTCAAATTGCAATGGGTTTCGAACGTGTTTACATTATTGCGGAAGGTGATTGCAGGAGCAACGACTCAAATCTATGTGAGGTGAGAAAAAAAAATCTTGCAACGAGAACCCAACTGTCCAATGAATAAACTTTATTTTTAGTAAATGACATTAAATTTGTTTGGTCTTTTTTTTTCTTTTTCCTTTTTTTTTCCTCGCGAGTTGGGTTTCCATACACTAAAAAGTTTTAAATTAAAAAAATGTTATTTTCAAAAAATCGAACGTCCAAACTCGCAAATAGAAAAAATTATTTTAAAATGGAAAGGGTTTTCAGACGCTATTTTTTAATTTAGTAACAACTATTTCAAAATGCAAAGTGTTTTGAACATGTTTATGATATTGCCGGAGGCGATTGTAGGAGCAACGGCTCAATTCTATGTGAGATGGGGAAAAAAATCTCGCAATGAACCCAACGTTGGGTTGTCCAACGAATAAATTTTATTTAAAGTAAATGACATTAAATTTGTTTGGTCTTTATTTCTTTGTCCTTTTTTTTTCCCTCGCGAGTTGGGTTTCCGTACACTAAAAAGTTTTAAGTTAAAAAAAAGTTATTTTCAAATAACCAAATGCTCCGTCCAATGAATAAATTTTATGACATTAAATTTGTTTGGTCTTTTTATTCTTTGTTCTTTTTTCTCCTCGCAAGTTGGGTTTTCGTGCACTAAAAATTTTTAAATTAAAAAAATGTTATTTTCAAATAACCGAATGTCCAAACTCGCAAATAGAAAAAAATATTTTATAACGTAAAAGGTTTTCAGACGCTATTTTTTAATTTAGTAGAACTATATTTCAAAATGCAATGGGTTTTGAGTGCTTTTACGTTATTGCGGGAGGTGATTGCAGGAGCAATGGCTCAAATCTATGTGAGATGGAGAAAAAAATTGTTGCGATGAGAACCCAACGTTGGGTTCTCTGTCCAATGAATAAATTTTATTTCAAGTAAATGACGTCAAATTTGTTTGGTCTTTTTTTTTTTCCTTCACGAGTTGAGTTTCCGTACACTAAAAAGTTTTAAATTAAACAAATGTTATTTTCAAATAACCGAACGTCCAAACTTGCAAATAGAAAAAAATATTTTAAAACGTAAAGGGTTTTGAGATGCTATTTTTTAATTTAGTAGCAACTATTTCAAAATGCAAAGGGTTTTGAACGTGTTTACATTGTTGAGGGTGGTGATTGCAGGAGCAACGACTCAAATCTATGTGAGGTGGGGGGAAAAAACTCTTGCGATGAGAACCCAACGTTGGGTTCTCAGTCCAATGAATAAATTTTATTTCAAGTAAATGACATTAAATTTGTTTGGTCTTTTTTTTTTCTTTTTCCTTTTTTTTTTCCTTGCGAGTTTATTTTCCGCACACTAAAATGTTTTAAATTAAAAAAATGTTATTTTCAAATAACTGAACGTCCAAAATCGCAAATAGAAAAATTATTTTAAAACGTAAAGTGTTTTCAGACGCTATTTTTTAATTTAGTAGCAACTATTTCAAAATGCAAAGGGTTTTGAACGTGTTTACAATATTGCTGGAGGCGATTGTAAGAGCAACGGCTCAAATCTATGTGAGGTGGGGGAAAAAATCTCGCAATGAACCCAACGTTGGGTTGTCCAATGAATAAATTTTATTTCAAGTAAATGACATTAAATTTGTTTGGTCTTTTTTTTCTTTGTCCTTTTTTTTTCCTCGAGAGTTGGGTTTCCGTGCACTAACAAGTTTTAAATTAAAAAAAAAATGTTATTTTCAAATAACCGAACGTCAAAACTCACAAACAGAAAATTTTATTTTAAAACGTAAAGAGTTTTCAGACACTATTTTTTAATTTAGCAGCAACTATATTTCAAAATGCAATGGGTTTAGAACGTGTTTACGTTATTGCGGGAGGTGATTGCAGGAGCAACGGCTCAAATCTATGAGAGCCCAACGTGTTTACTTAAAATAAAATATATTCATTGGACTGAGAACCCAACGTTGGGTTCTCATTGCAATATTTCTCCCCACCTTACATAGATATGAGCCGTTGCTCCTGCAATTATCTCACGCAATAACGTAAACGCTTTCAAAACCCATTGCATTTTGAAATATAGTTGCTACTAAATTAAAAAATAGTGTTCGAAAACCCTTTACGTTTTAAAATAACTTTTTCTATTTGCGAGTTTGGACGTTCGGTTATTTGAAAATATAATTTTTTTTAATTTTAAACTTTTTAGTGTATGGAAACCCAACTCGCGAGGGAAAAAAAAGACCAAACAAATTTAATGTCATTTACCTGAAATAAAATTTATTCATTGGACAGCCTAACGGTGGGTTCATTGTGAGATTTTTTTTCCCACACCTCACATAGATTTGAACTTGTGCTCCTACAATCACCTCTGGCAATATCGTAAACACATTAAAAACCCTTTAAATTTTGAAATAGTTGCTACTAAATGAAAAAATAGCGTCTGAAAACCTTTACGTTTTAAATTTTTTTTTCTATTTGTGAGTTTGGATATTCGGTTATTTGAAAATAAAGTTTTTTTAATTTAAAACTTTTTAGTGTATGGAAACTGAACTCGCGAGGAAAAAAAAGGAAAAAGAAAAGAAAAAGATCAAACCCAACCCTTTTTTTTCCTCGCGAGTTGAGTTTCCCTTCACTAAAAAGTTTTAAATTAAAAAATGTTATTTTCAAATAACCGAATGTCCAAACTCGCAAATAGAAAAAAATATTTTAAAATGTAAAGGGTTTTCAGACGCTATTTTTTAATTTAGTAGCAGTTATTTCAAAATGCAAAGGGTTTTGAATGTGTTTACGTTATTGCCGGAGGCGATTGTCGGAGCAACAACTCAAATCTATGTGAGGTGAGGGAAAAAAATTATCTCACAATGAACCCAACGTTGGGTTCTCAACCCAATTATTTTCCTTTATTTCAACTAAATGACATTAAATTTGTTTGGTCTTTTTTTTTTTCTTTTCCTTTTTTTTTCCTCGCGAGTTGGGTTTCCGTACACTAAAAAGTTTTAAGTTAAAAAAATGTTATTTTCAAATAACCAAACGTTCAAACTTGCAAATAGAGAAAATTATTTTAAAATGTAAAGAGTTTTCAGACACTATTTTTTAATTTTGTAGCAACTATATTTCAAAATGCAATGAATTTTGAACGTGTTTACATTATTGCGGGAGGTGATTGCACGAGCAATGCTCAAATCTATAAGAGGTGTGGGGGCCAGGGGGGGGAATCTTGTGATGAGAACCCAACGTTGGGTTCTCACTCCAACGAAGAACCTAACATTGGGTTCATCGAGGTTCACCAAAAAAAATACAAGGCGCCTTGGCCTTAGCGCAGCACTAAGGCCACGTCTCGCGCCTTAGCGCCTCAAAGGCGCGCCATTTAGAACAAAGGGCACACAAAAACAAACAAATCACATTTTTAACCATTATAAACTAATGTCATTAAATTCAATAGTAATTCAGGATCAAATAAATCACAATGATCCAACTAAGTTTTTCAAGAGACCTAGATATGATCCAATTATCTTTAGAAAATGTGAAAGGCGTTACTGAAGCCCGCTAAAATTTGAAAAGAAAAATGAAATAATATAAACGAGCAGTTTCATGCATTATGAAACTCTATAAATAGAAAAGGACAATATGCACAAGTAATTCTTGCTCAAATGCATAAACCTCTTTCACGTTTACCATAAGTGAATCATGTTCACGGCTTAACTTCCCTACATGTACATGATCATTCCATAGGTCTAGTTTATTCCGTAGTTTGGTTGGAGGCAAATCATGAGTCATGACAAAGAAAAACACCATTTAAGCCCCATTAAGGGCAACAACACCAGGTAAGGGTTTTCCCTTAAGAAGCCCTAAGCTCACACCACCTTTTCCACAGTAGCAACAGAGTCACGCCTCCAATGGTTATTGTCACTCCCTTCCCACTAAGCTCTGCCAATTTCTTAGCTATAGCCTGGAAAAGAATAAACAATTCATACATTTAATTTCAAGTATCCAGGTAAACACAACAGAATGAGATTAAATCACAATTCAACATTAGAATTGATCATCCACAAGCATATTCAAGATTCATAATATCACCAGGTACTGATCTTAAACGTAATAAAGGAGTTCTTTACCTGGTTTATGGTTTTCAAAGCTTGTGAATTTTTAGAAGCAATTTCAGCAATGAACATGGGTACCTAACAATGAAGAAAATTGAACATAAATATGGAATCCTAACGCTTCATTTGATCTATAACTGAAACAAATTTTACCACATATGAAAGACTCCCATTCCATATCCTATTGCCAATCTTCCAATGTCCAGAGGTAGAGATCACCACGAGCAAAAACTGTAACTCCTAAAGTAGATCAAAGGAAATAAAGAGTGACTCAACAGAATTTTCACATATTAAACAGGAAAAGGGAAAAACACCTTGAGTAAAACTGAAGGAATTAACAAAAAAATCCACAAAGAAGCAAAAAGCTAGCAAAAACATACTTGTTAGTTTGCTAAAGATATTCATACCTAGCAGCCGAGGTCATGCTGGGGCAAACTCTCTTTCAGACAGCTCTTTGGTATGTAAGGAATTATTTTCCTATAAGGACATTATAAGAAATGAATATAAATGTAATAAAATAAAGGTTTTGAATCATAAATTTAGGTATTACCTCTTAGTGGTTTATGCGATTGGAATATAGAGTTGGGGCCTCTTCCAAAGTAAGCATCACCAATTTATAAAGAAGTCTTCCAAAAGTCCAACATAGTTCAAAAGAACAACTAAATATCTTGACAAAAAAGTTGTCGTTGGTTTGTATGATATAATGTTTATATTGTACCTGCAAACAAAGGAGAACTTTTATATGAAGATATTTGATTGCTCTTTTGAACAATGATTATATAAAACCATCCACATGTGTTACCCCTTACCGCCATTCAATCGTCATGTCTATGAATTCTGTGGATGGTTGAATCAACCTTAAATGAACCAAACAATTGTGGGGTTGTCTTTGCCCTCTTGCCTCGCCTCATGCCTTCAGCATCTACAGCATAATTGGGGCTTGCTTCAAATGGCCCAGTAGGAGTTTGATCAACAGGACTTTCATGAGCCTCGGTTTCAAGATTCGGCCCTTCATCAATGATGTTGGCCGCTCCACTTTCATGAGCCTTGGTTTCAAGATTCTGCCCTTCACCAATGATGTTGGCCGCTCCAATATCAGTACCGCCAATATCACTTTCAACTCCAAGCATCATAGGCATTTGATTTGGCCCTTCATCAAAGATGTTGGCCACTCCACTATCAGTACCGCTAATATTACTTTCAACTCGAGGCATCATAGGCGATTTATTCGGCCCTTCATCAATGATGTTGGCCACTCTGCTATAAGCACCAATGCTTGGGCTATGAAAGTACTCCTCTAGATTACTTTCATCTCCTCCTGGTATCATTGGTGTTTGATGTTCTACTAAAAAGACTAAACATTAGTAATCCAAAACACCAAACAATTAACATTAACCAAAATGTCCATAAATTATCATTAGAAGTCGAAGCCCCTTGATTTTCATCCACATCTACCAAATAGAAAAAACACTATTACATTAAAACATAAATACCAAACATAAAAAACACGATTACATTAAAACATAAATAAAATTTAACACTGAAAAAAAGGACAAGATAAATAAATTACCATTTCCGTTCACTATTAAATTTAATCTCCGCTCCTCCCACAGTTTCACTGAAAAAAAGGACAAGATAAATAAATTACCATTTCCGTTCACTATTAAATTTAATCTCCGCTCCTCCCACAGTTTTACAAAATTTGCATATCTCAAAGCCCAGTCAAATTTTTGTGAAGCAGTGCGCTTCTTGTTGACGATAGCTAAGGATGGTTCACGTGGAACTAAATCAGCCTATAAGTTCAGCTTCAACGGGCACAAGTCTAGCCTGTGGTATGCCAATTTTTCAAAACATATTAATATTGTGCATGAAAGCGCAAGACTCATCTGCCGAATAAGATAATTGGGCAGAAAATCATCCCGCAATCTAGCATATGGCCGCCACATAATCTAACAAAAGAAAATAACATAAAATTAATTGACAATTAAAGAATATTAGAGTAGAGTAACTAAAATATCACATAAATGAAATAAACTTACATTGTCACTTGTGAGCATCAGATCAAATTCTTCTCTTTTCTTTTTATTATAACAATTTCTTGACTTGCGCTCCACTGATTGAGACCACCCAACCTTCAATGGAAATCTCAAAAATTACTCTCCATCCTCCAAATTATCTCCATAAATATCAACATTATAAAGAGTGCGGAGAATTATCGGCATGTGTTCATAAAAAAAATTACAGACAAATAAAAAATGTAAATTATAATTCATTAATTTATATAAATTATAGCAATGAAGGAAATAAATAAAAATAATACATACCGTGAGAAAAGGGGCACAAAAACTCATGATTTTTGGATTTTTGCCATTAATTCTTGTCATCTTAAATTCTCTCAAGCTGTGATACAAATGGCATAACAAAGCAGCTCCCCATGCATAATTCCTTATGGCATCAGCATTTCTCAACAAGGAGAGATACATGCAAGGCACCAACCTTGAATCCCTTGGAGGCATAAGAAAACATCCAATAACATAAAGAACGTACGCCCTAACATAAGGGTCAAGGCCAGCTCCAACTATATCTAGGGAAATGTCCTTAAAATGTAGTAGCTCTTTAATAATTATGTCACATTTGTTCTTCTCATGAAGAAACCTAGCAGACAAAACCAATTCATTGCAAATGTCCGAACATTCAGCTGCTTTGTAATCACAGCCAGTTACGGGCATGCCATCAATTGGAAACCCCGTAATCCTAGCTACATCCTCCAATGTCGGGGCTATTCTTTCTTCACTGATAATAAAGTATGACAACTCGATAGAATAGGAATCAACTAATGCCAATAAAAAATCGATTGTCACCCTATAATCCATGTTGATCCTTGAAAGAAGATCAAAACCAGAGCCCTCTAGTCTCTGCAAGACAACATGAGCTGGCTGCCAGTCCTTAAGCACCCTTAGATGTGTTCTACTCTTGTACATTTTTCCTGTAGCAATGATAGATTTTGAAGTTACTACATTAATAGAACATAACGTTATTAACAACTTAAGCTCCAAGACATATTACAGGTACAACACATAGTTACATAATGAAATTTATCAGCTTAAGCTCCAGGACATATTACGGGTACAACACATATTTTCGAAGCTGGCAAAGTTGGTCAAGCGTAAAAAACTCATTGTCAATAATATCTACCCATCCCAATAATACAAGATAGTTCACCATAGCTTCAGGCAAAACGTCCAACCTATTAGGTTCATCCGAGGACCCCTCTCCCCCTTCATCCTTCACATGTTGCCCACACAGATTTTTATGTGACTTCCAAGTCTAAAAATCTTTAGTTTTTGATAATGTCTTCACATGTGGCGTGATAAAAAAAAGGATGATCTCTACATTCAAAAGCTGAATTTCATACACTGTCACAGTTAAGTTACAAGCTACATAGGTATCATGAAGGTGGCTATATATACCTACTAACTCAGCCTCTATGTTGATAAATGATATAAAATATAGTTAGCCCTTGAAAGCCATAATTTTGCCAAACTAAAAGGAATGCAATGATATTGTACATAACCTGTAGCTTTGGTTCTTCTATCTGAGCATGAGCACTAAATATTTCTATTATGAGACCTACACGGTTCAATACAGGTTTGCCCTAGGCCCATTATGAGAGAATGCATACAAGGAAAAACTACAATTAATAACATTCAAGAAAGTACATAACAAATTAAAAAGGTATAAGATCCTAAAATCATTCACAAAAAGCAACCAATACAGCAAACTTGCCTCCAAATTCCGCTACTGAATACCAGTTAGGATAGTGTTCACAAAAATAGCTTCCACTCCATCCTATAAATGGAGTAAAAAGAGATAAGCATATATGACTTCCATCATGATGATACCTATGAATGCCATTATGCCATTGAATATTCTTTCAGTCTTCGAGACACGATCCAAATTAGTCTATCTTAAATTTTACAGGCTAAAGAGGCAGATTCTGTAGCTGTTATTGAGAGATTCCTCACTTCTCACTTGTAGACTTACTATTAATAATTCAACAAAAACAACCGCATCAGTTGAGCTCAATACCATCCATCATGTCTTATTATCCATTCCAGTTATATGTTTTTAGCTTCATGCAGTTTATATTTTTCACTGGGTTTCCTTTTATGTTATTTTTATTCCAATTTTCTTCATATGTAGCATAGACAAAACATGTTTCTCAATAAAGCTAAATTTGTAGACATGCACTCATTAAACATAGCTAGAATTTCAACTAATTTACATCTTAGTTGGAAAAATATCTAAACAGAACAATGTTGGTTACAAATAGGATCTTAAAGGAAACTACAAAATAATAATCATTTCAAAATACAATCTGGGATTACCCGTGTAAATCGGGGGAAAAAATCAAAAAACAAAAAAACAAAAAAACAAAAAAAAATTAAAAAAAATCGAAAACAATTCAAGAAAATCAAAATAAAATCAAAGACCCATCGTAGTATATCCCCTTTAAAATAGAAAATGATCATAAAAATTAATTGTATTGGCGTAGCTAATAAACATTCTAGGTAAAAAATGAGGAATAACATTAAATTAGTAAAAAAAAAAAAAAAATAACATATAGAGAAGGATAAATTCGTTTGACAAGTAGCATAACATATGAGAGTAAATGTTAGTTCAAATCCAATCTTTCAGTTATGAATGCTTATTGGAGTATATATTTTCAGCCTCTAAAGTGTTCATCACAAAATTTAGAAAGACTCTCCGGAATCCAAACATAGATTAAAAGAGCAATTAAATATGTTTACAAGATTTAACAATAAAAAGGCCTATTGTTAAAATTAACACTAAATTTTATGCTTAGACAAGCACGACCCAACATCGTTTCTGTGTATTTACATGTCAGAGTCATACATAAAGTATTCCACAAATTACATCAATGACAAACATGCTCATACATAAACTCATTCAAATGAATCGATGTTCGGTCTTTGTTAAACAAACCTTAATTGATTCGATGAAGGCATCATTGTGAGAAATAAAAAATATATATTTAATTGAACACTACATAAATTAAAATAATGAAGACACAATGTTTAGTTCAAATATACAGAAAAAATTGGAATCTAAAATTAAAAACAACTCTGCAAGCATCACCAATTATTTTGAAGAAAAAGTAAATTTCAAACAAACCAAATATGAAATCGATGTACCAATGGTCAGCGCTCCTAAATTTTGTTGCTAATGTTATGTTCCGTTGTAAGAGTTTCACACAACTCCAAAAAAAAAAAGGTAATAGATTAGAACCCAAAACACACAACAAAAACATGAAATGAAAATAATTTAGGTACATAAAAGTGATAAATGATGGAGTACACTTATGCTCTATCCTTTTTATGCCCTTCACTGTCAAAACAAATTTAATTTTCATTGTAGAATACAAAGACAATACCTTGTTATTGAGAAAGGGGCTTCATTCGGAATGAAAGCTCCACAAGGATCTCGAGATCATTTGAAAAAACAGAAACATTCAAACATTTCAGATGGAAAAAAATTCTAAAATAAATGTACCGAATCTAAAAAAAATTTTAAAAAGAAAATGTCCGACCTTTCTACAATCAAAAAGTTCTAGATGTAAATATTTCCCTATCGGAACTCATTCATACAGAGAAATCCAGATTGGAGAAGCCAAAAATGAAATTGCAGTGCGAGAGGCGACAAGGGCAGCCGATGGAGGGTTTTGATCCGCAGAGAGAGAGTGAGGGGAAACGGAAAGGTTGGGTTCTATTTAATATTTATTTTAATATTATTTTATATTAATATTTATTTAATATTTGATTAATTAATTATTTTTTATTTATTTATAATATTAGTTGACATTATTTAATATCTGAATAATTTATAATATTGTGCTTTTTATTGAACTAGCGTTAAGTACGTGATTTGCACGTCTTATGTATCAGGTGAATTATATACGTACTATTTTTTGGAAGTTGTTGAGAAAATTGATAATATTAAAGAAAAAAGTATAATTATTAAATATAATGAATATATCATATATGAATAAAACTTTTTATTGAAATGAAATGTGTATATAATGTTAAAATATTGAATAAAATGAAATATAATCTTTTAATTACAATAACACTTCTTCAAATACAATATTTTTTTATCAACGTCTCATGACTTTTCATTATTTTATTTGTAGTTCACATAAACACAAATATGTAAATCATATAAAAATATTCATACACATATAAATTATTGGAACAAAAACACAATTAATCTACTATTATATTAATGCAGACCTTTATATATTATAATATTTTTTTATGAATATGTATTATATATATTTAGCTTCAATTTTAAGTAATTAAACTTAAATTGATTTATATAAAACACTCCAATGTAAAGTAATGAAATTTATATTTTAAAGGAGTTAAAATGAAGTAAAGTTATATTAAATTTTGGACTTAGTTACTTACTATTCAATTTTGATGAATAAAAAATATCATTATCTACTTTTTTAAGGGTAATGAATGTGATTTTATTTTTTTGATTATTCGATTTCTTTAAAAATTGTTGACCTTGATTTTCATTGTGGTTATATGATTTTCACTCTCATTGAAAGTATTTTCAGTTTTTTCTTATTTTAATGAAGGTAAATCAAGACAAGAACGCATGTTCAATAATGATTAAAAAATATTATTACATACTATTGTTTTTTGGAAAAATATATTTCTATAATTTCTTTTAATTGTATGTGATAATATCTTTATTAAATAATTATTAATAATTGAGTTTAGTGGAAATTAATTGACTCAATTTTCGAAAGCAATAATAATTATTAATTATCTTATTTAGAGGAAATAAATTGAATCATTTGGTATTCTGTAGTTAATTATATATGTAGTATTATTATTTCTTTTAATTGTATGTAATGATATTTTTATTAATTGTGTGCTAATAATTGTGTTTAGTGGAAATTAATTGAATTAAATTTTCAAAAGCAATAATAATTATTAATTATCTTATTTAGAGGAAATAAATTGAATCATTTGGTATTTCATTTTTATCTAAACTTAGGTATATGCATTATTAATTGTCAATTAGAACAAATTTTAAATAAGGGTAAATAATAAATATAGCATATTAATGCAACTGATTTCTTTAAAAATTGTTGACCTCAATTTTTCCTTGTGGTTTTATGATTTTCACTCTCATTGCAAGTATTTTCAGTTTTTTCTTATTTCAATGAAGGTAAATCAAGATATTATTACTACTATTGTTTTCTGAAAAAAAATATTTATATAATTTCTTTTAATTGTATGTGATAATATCTTTATTAAATAATTATTAATAATTGTGTTTAGTGGAAATTTATTGACTTAATTTTCGAAAGCTATAATAATTATTAATTATCTTATTTAGAGGAAATAAATTGAGTCATTTGGTATTCTATAATTGATTATATATGTAGTATTATTATTTCTTTTAATTGTATGTAATGATATTTCTATTAATTGTGTACTAATAGTTGATTGCATTTTTATCTAAACTTCGGTATACGCATTGTTAATTGTCAATCAGAACAAATTTTAAATAAGGGTAAATAATAAATATAGCATGTTAATGCACCCTTTCATTTTTATTTTTATTCTAATTTTCTTTTTGTAAACCAAATGAGGGTATATTGGACATATAGGTAAATGTGTAATGTATAATTGGTATTTAAAAGTTTCTCCTCAATTCACACTTTTAATATATTGTAGATATTTAATAATTTATTTAATTATTTAGTTGTTTTAATATTAATATTTATTTAATATTTGATTAATTTATTTAATTATTTTATTTAAAGAAAACAAGTTAGCCTATAAATACGAAAACTGGAAGATCAATCTTCAACAAGTTAGTTGAAGTTACGGCACTTGGAATTACACTAATTCAAAAAATGAAATAATTATGATATTTGTGTTTTTGTTGCCTGTTGGACTGTAAAGCAGTCCAAACTAGGTGTCATCTTTGATCAACTAAAACTAGGGATGACAATTTGAACCGTCAAAATCGAAAATTGCAGTAAACCAAACCGAATGAGGACGAAAAAAATCGAACCGATAGTGCAATGGGGCAAATATGATATTTGATTTTAATGAACCGATTCAAGATGGAACGGATATGGTATTTATGCCGGTTAACCGAACCGAACCCAACCGTTTACCCATTAAAAAAATAAAAATTGGACAATTGATTATTGGGCTTTCCACTATTTTTCTATCAAGCCTAAAACAAAATTATGCCCATTACAATTTTAGTGGAAACTGATTGACTTAGTTTTCGAAAGCAATAATAATTATTAATTATCTTATTTAGAGGAAATAAATTGAATCACCTCGTATTCTTTAGTTATTATATATGTAGTATTATTATTTCCTTTAATTGTATGTAATGATATTTTTATTAATTGTGTACTGATAATTGTGTTTAGTGAAAATTAATTGACTAGAGGAAATAAATTGAATCATTTGGTATTTCATTTTTATCTAAACTTAAGTATACACACTATTAATTGTCATTAGAACAAACTTTAAATAAGGGTAAATAATAAATATAGCATATTAATGCAACCTTTCATTTTTATTTTTTTAATTTACTTGTTGTAATCCAAGTGAGGTAAATGCAAATCCTACTCGTATAGATATAGGTGATGATGAGGAGCCGATCGAGGAAATTAGAAAAAGAAAATTGACCTCTTCAGCATTTGCATTTTCGTTTTGAATGTTGTTTGATAATGTTTGCATTTTTGTTTGGAATATCGTGTTTTGTTTTCATTGTCTTTTTTCATAAATTGATTTATATCAATTTGACGGATGAACCTATAAAAAATAATTTATTTTCGTGGTTATTAACCGAACCGAACCGAGTTGAACTGAGATACGAATCGAACCGAACCAATTTACGTGGTTATGGTGCAGTTATGGTATGACAAAAAATTTGGCGGTTTGGTGATAGTGGGAATTCTCCCGTTCCCCGGTCAAAGACTTGGTTGGATGCGCGATCTACATCATGAGGAGCGGTACAGACGTAGATGATATCATCACGACCTCTCTTTTCATACCACTAGGGATGCTTAACGCCACTTCGTCAACTGGTGTTACCTGTGCTTTCGTGTCTCTTAGTGTGGTCAGCACTAGGTGTTTCCAAGCAGCGAAGCTTACACTCATTTGCATTAGTTCATCCAAAGTTCCTTACTATCAAGGTTAAGGAGTCAACTGAGCATTTCAGCGACGGGATTGAATACCTAGATCGAATCAGATTTCATGCCATCCTCCTTGAACAAATAGGAGGCGTGGGCCACAAGTCGTACATAAGCCTCTGGGTCGCACGACAAAAGAACATCCAACATAAAGATGCACACTCCTCCATGTGAAATATTCATCTTTATTGGAGCTTTTTGTGGTAGTCGTGACCAACAGCCACCAGCTATCAGCTCTTTGGTAAGGTGAGAGCTTCTAGCGCATCCCCCCCCCAAGCATCGCCCGATGAAGGGAGGACAGGGAAAGCTACAAGCTGAAAAGCTTCGACCCTTCTTTCGGGGCACCTTATCTTGTCATTTCGTTGTTGCTCATTCCCATTAGGCCTAAGTGTTTTGCCTTTCCTTCTCCGCGCCCGCTCACGCTTCGCTGACCTATCGCGTGGTAAAAAGAAGAAAGTATGAAAGAATAGTAAACGGAGCACACCGCAGTAAGATTCTAAATATGATGAGTATACCAAGCTCATCCAAGCAGCCCATCAAGCACCTTCCTTCAGGAACAAAGATCATTACTTTTTCCCTCAAGTCCCCAAGCTAGGTAGCTCTTATGCTTGTTAGCATCCCACTAAGATGAGGTTCTCTTTGAGGTCTGAAACAACACTTAATATTATTGTTGCTGTATTTCCTTGCTCAGCACATGAAGTAGTAAGAACATCAAAAGTCGTGTCGGTCTCTACAAGCATGTGATCAAGTCTTTAACATCCAAAGCAGACAGTAGAGTAATTATCTGTCGATTCAAAAAACTAGGCTGAAATCTAGTCCAAGAACAAATTTCAAAGATCGTATGATTTGACTCGAACTTTTCCATGTTTGGTCTGAGATACAAGTGGATCCCATCATTTTCTGCAGGTCAACATGCAACAACACCTTTGCAACTTGCATATGTGATCTGATAAGTACATGGAGGATTTACAGTCAACTAGAGTTTCTCTGTAACTCTCATTGCAAGATCAGGGGATATTTTTATCGATTCCATCAGAGAAATCATGTCCATTCCTTTTAATATTGGGAAGCTCAGGATCAACCTCAGCTGCTAGAACTATCACTGTGGTATAAGTTAACAAGAAACCTACCCATCCAACTCATAATGCTAGGCACTCCAATAGTTTTGTTTTCAGTAAAAAAATCAGGCTGATTGTCTTGCAGTTGATTAGCTGAATAAGCCAGAAAAGAGTATCTTCGACCATACAAATAGAACCCATTACTCAATATATCCTTCACCCTTTTGAACATTGAAGTTCTTTGCGGATTAAAATCAGACGCGATGTCCATTAAAATGTCAGAAGAATAATAAGTACATTTTATTGAGTTTCTGCATTTCCTCATCCATAAAAGTAACCCTGAGGAAACAATCAGCTACATTCTTGTAATTCCTATCCCCAAATCTGTAGTCACATTACACGTGCTGAATGAAAATGGCAACACGCAATAAACGTTGCTAAAAGATCAACGGCAACACGCACTGAACGTTTCTAAAAGATCAACAGCAACGCATAGTGAACGTTGCGAAAAGATCAACGACAATGCACATTGAATGTTGCCATATCCTTTACAGCAACATCAAAGCCCACAAATTCAAAAATTTTGAAAACATATAAACACGAACAAGTTAAGTTTTGCTAAGACCAGAACCAACCATTTGGGCGACCATAGTTGCTTTCTACAAAATATGAGACTCGCTTCAAATAAAATTCGTTGATGAAGAAATCTAATGACTAGTTCGAACACCAAGAATGGCCTGAACTCTCACAGTTCGGAGCCCAGCTCCAACTACTTCGTTGTAAGTGAGGTGAGGTACTTCTTTCGATTTAAATAGGGGTCGTCCTTATTTTGGTTGAAATAGCCTTGGTCGTAGTCAGTATAAACACATAAACCTAGTCCACTTGCAACCATGCTAATCAAAATGACTAAGTTTAATGACTTTGCCAGTAACTCACCTCGTATTATAAGATTCTCTCACCATGTGGTCGGCATTCCATTCCCCTTAAATTGTTAAATTAAAGGTGCTCCTTTTTTTGATTGATTTGAATGGGTCGGGTCTCCCGAACGATCATAGTATGGCCGCTCACCTAATATCAAATCAATGGGTAGATCTCACTTCCCTTCCCCCATACCATAGCCGGAAGGGATAGACTATCCACAGAAGAAAGAGTACAGGCCCTTGCCCTTAATTTAGTTTAGACACGGCTCGAATGCCTTTATGCTATAGGCTTGTTAAGCATGCTTCTTTGAAATAAAACAAACTATTTTTCCATGACAACGGTCGCAACTATAAAGGGCAAGGCAGTAAGCTCTCTATCAACAACAGGGGGACTGACTATTCTCTTTTGTCAAGGACACAAACAAGGAGTCGACAAAGTCAACGTTTAGATGTTGTTGTGATACTTTGGTTAGGTTAGGCTCGGTTGACTTTGTCAATGCTACTAAGGACCGGGGCGAACGAAATTCATTAGAGCCTCGAAGAGAGATTTACTAAGCGAAGGGCCGAAGGTGGCTTTGCTATCCATCCTACTATACCGCCGAAGGGCGGCAAGTAAAGCTGCAAGGAGGCTTTCTTTGTTCTCATGGCAAGTGAGGAGCACTATCTATCCGCCAATAGAGCCGACTTTTAGTGAAGTTCTGCTCATATGTTGCATGAGGGGGCCCAGGTAAAGCATACGACAATTGACAAGAAGGGTCTGACTAGTCTATGCTCCAGCAATTTAGGTAGAATTTGGCTTAGCCATAATGCAAGTAGGGTGAATTCTTGTTGAGGGCGCTCTCCTTAGCCTTCATAGTTGTATGGCACCTGCTTTTCTTTCTGCCTATGATTATCATTCCTCTATTGCTGTGGTTGCTGTTGTTGCCAGGGGCGCCTTTTAATTCCACAAGCATGGGGACCACAACATTCACTTCATTATACTACTTATTGCCCCTTTGATTGCCGTCTCTTTTGTTGTTTCCCTTGGGGCGCCAGCTAGAATTGGAGTTGGACTTTCCTCTGATTTTGTTAGAAGGGGTTTCAATAAATTCTTCTTACGGGGGTGATTTTTTTATGATTATTATTAAACTCAATTGGTGGAAAGCTTAATCACGGCTCAAACAATCGCAAAAAATTAAAAAAAAAATCGATAGTTCTATTTAGAGGAAGTACATAATAGTTGTGGTATGATGGCTCCTATAAAACGACCTGCGAATGAGAAAATCCAACAACTTAGATGTCAAGATCCTACAAATTGGAATGGTACAATACCGCAGATGAAATGTCGAGATTCTGCTTTCAACGCCCGACTAATACTATTTATCATATTTGTTGGCATTCCCTCCCGATCACCCGGGTTCAACTGATTAGGCAATTTTTGGGTTGAAACAGCTCACTCCGCTAGCCCCCTTCCCCTTCCCTTTTGGAACTTATGCACGCTTCCACGCACTTCTTGAGCCTAAGATTTTCCCCTAACAACTTTCATTCCCCTTGAAGCATCCGTCCATTCCCTATCAAACTTGCATCTTTCTAAATATAAGCCTCACTCGATCATAAGTAGTCTGTCCACTCCAACTAGCCATTCATAGTTATTCATGATGTGTTATTGGCCACTTTCTTTTGTCATGCTCCAATTCTGCTAAAAAATGTAAGGACTCTAAAAACCAGCAATTTTTAGCAAGCTAGCGTGCCCCTAAACTACAAGGCCCCTATTCTAATCTAATTTTGAAAATGGCAAGCAAGCTGTCCTATTGATCGCCGCTCTACCACTGACTTTGTGTCTTCCTTTGAAAGTCTATTATTTCCTGGAAGAGCAAAAAAAAAAAAAAAAGGCCTCATCATCACAAATCCTTCTCTTACACACTTGAAAAAAAATGAAATTACATGTATCAAAGAAAAAAAGTTAGCCTATAAATACAAAAACTAGAAGATAGACCATCAAAGATTGACCTATTTCCTACTTTTTGAGTACCAAAGATTCAACTTACAAGGAATCATTCAAAATTTTTATTAAAACTATTTCGACTGAAAAAAAGGTTCCTATTTATAAATAGATCACATAAAAGAAGAAATAAATCCATTTTTTTTTTCATGAGATGGATTACACTAATTCAAAAAATGAAATAATTATGATATTTGTGCTTCTGTTGCCTGTTAGACCGTAAAGCAGTCCAAGGGGTGAGCAATAGTGGTAGCCATCCCCTCTAGGAGCTCGACCACTTGTAATCACGGAGCCTAGACACATCATTTATCCCCGGGAGGGTGAGATTGACAACAAACAAGGGAAATGTTCCATACAGGTCTTAAGGCTGCTAGGAATAAAGCACTACTCGAACAGGCTTCTCCTAAGGGTAAAACAATAAGCCAACAAGAACTGACTTAACTACTGGTCTTCTCCGAAAGGTAAAGAAAGAGCTCATATCCTATTTAGGTCTTCCTAACTAGAGGAGCTTCTCTAGTCGACATCTCTAGCTAGCTGGCAAAGCATGAATGAAGCGACGGAAGGTATAAGCCACTACGTTAAGCTATTTACTGTTGTTACTAGGCCTACCATGAAAATCAAAACGTGAAGTAGTAGCAACCTAATGCACGTAGTTGATTCTGCTTACTATACTCGCTTCTCGTGGTATAGATCCCGCGTCCAACTTTTTGGGTTTCGGGCGGAGAAAAGTGGATGTGGGGACTCAGGTTTGGGCACAGCGTAACTAAGAGAGCCATTCCATTTAGGACGAGACAAATGGGCCGGCACAAGTGGTTTGGTTCCGAGCTGATTGGTTAGATGACGACTACTTCTTAGATTATTATTATTAGCGTATCCTGGAATGGAATTGGATGGAATAGAAAGAATGCAAAGCACAAACGCTACAGGGTTGATTTTTTTATAGGGGATAAGCTTGTGAAGAAGCAAGCTATCCCCGTCCCAATCGACAGTTACTAGCTTTTCCCATCTCTCCTAAACTTCCCCCGATCTTGAGCCCTAGTTGTATAAGTCAGAAACTCATCCCACGTACGGTTCAAAGGCTGAGCCCCACCCCAGTAATCAGGATGCAGCTTAGGTCAACTAACACAAAGAAGATAAGAAGATACAACTCACTCAACGATTGCCTTTGGGTTCCAAACTCCATATGAGGAAAGAGCGTTGTTGTTTGAGAAGTCTCGATCATTTACATGGACCCACTTTTCATTCTATTTCTGGAAATTTGATGATCTATAAACCAAACGATCATCTCATCTTTGAGCATGATGAATCACTTTGTTCCAACCTGTTGCCAATCAACTTTCCGGCCTCATATAAGAATGGAAAACTAAAGTATTTTCTACATCGGTGGATGAAGAATTGCGAACATAATAATTTCTAGTTGACCATGTTCCCAGAAAAAAAGATACTTTTGAGAAAGGACGAGCACGACTGAAGTGGCTATACATATAAATATATTTATGGATCTATATGCTTCGATTGGAACTGGAAGTTCCAGAACAGGCGGCTGGTATACCACCATAATGAAATTGCCTTTTCTTTTTTCACTCGGATCGAATTTATGTTGACTTCGTTGGGAGGCTTGCGTAGTTTGTTACGTTAGCTCCATAAGGATAAGTTGCGTTGGAATTGATAAAGTTCCGTGGAGTTCATAATTGCATAAAAGAAGCCAAAGTAGTGGTTGCGACGCGTTGAGGCACTTCTTCGACGATCCCCATACAACTTTCTAATAATACATGATATTATACTCCCCCTCAAACTCAAACAAATGAGAGGTCAAGAAGCAAGAGTTTGCCCACCAAGAATTCATGCCGAGCACGAGTGCGAGACTTGGTGAACAAATCTGCAATCTAAAGTCCTTGCTCATTTAAGGCGAATCCAAAGGCTCTGTCTTTCAATCCAATCACTTCTTGCGAATGAAGCGCTCGTTATTTCATTAGAATATATATGAAGGTAAAGCCACTTCGTTTATTATTGGTATGCTTATTAATGACAAGGTTGGTTACAATCTGACTAGAGCCGTTATTGTCATAATGAAAAGGCGTTCTGGTGGTGAGATGAACCCCAAGATCAGATAGAAGCCCGTTTAACCAAACCACTTCACTAGTGGCTGTAGACATAGCTCAATATTCCGCCTTTGCACTGAATTTGAATATAATTGACGAGACGGTCACAAATCTTAGTCGGGGTCAACAAGCGTATGTAAGAAGGAGAACCATCAAACAAACATTTTATCGAAGAAAACATTAAAAAAATTGGAATATTGTAAAAAATGGAATTTCTATTTCAGATGAATATGTGTTGTTCAACTTAGAACAATACCCAAATGAAAGTGAACAAATTGAAAAATTGGAAGATTGTAAAACAATAGAAGACGAGCAGGTGTGTGTTTTGGATTTTACCTTTCTTCTTCCTCTTTTTGGTTTGATTGTGGAGGGAGGAGCTAATCCAGACAAGTGAAGTGATGAGAAAGAACAAAAAAGTAAATATGGATTATTCTAGATGGACAACCCTTGAAATATATACATCTTCATTATTTGATGACCAAATAACTTTTCTGCTGGCCATGTCCATCAAGCACAACCCTTGAAATATATACGTCTTGATTATTTGATGACCAAATAACTTTTTGGGGTTGTTCCTTTCCAAAATTTGCGGATCAATTCATAATTGAATAAAAGATTGTTTGGCACAGATTTTTTTTTTTCATAAAATCTTTTGTTTTTGTATTTTGAAAAATGTGTGATTAAAAAATTGAAAAAACTTATGAATTCTAAAGATTGTATAACTAAAATGATTTTAAAAATTAAAAATTTTTAAAAATTTTTGACGAACAAGCCTCAAGTGAGGTATACTTACCTATTCTGTCATTCATTTAGGAAACTCAAAAAAATAGTTCTATAAGCGATCAACACTCTATTTTACTATAGAATCATGGTATTACTCAAAATTTAGATCCTGATCAACAATTTCTTTCTTTCTTTTCTTTTTTCTTTTGGAAGACTATAAGTTGATCAAATTTCATTTTTAATCACACAAATCATTGGATTCATAATTTTCATTCACTTTTTAACCATATAATTCATGAGATCCACCAGTTTATAATCTCAAAAAACTTCGTCAAACAGGAACTTAATAAATTACTTGCATTGTTAACCCAATAATAAAATTCATTTCCAAATAAATCAAGAATTCATGTATTTAATATGGGTGAGTAAGTAGACATTAAATATGTAATCTTAGTCTTGGATATTCAGAACTAAAACCACGTAGGTAATTAGCAAAATCAAGCTCAACTACCTAGGTTACGTTGTACTGTAAGGACCACATATACTTGAAGAAATAGGATCGATCTTCATTTAGATGTGTTCTTCACATCAATTTCTATAGTTTCATCTTGAACATAATTTTATTATTATGGAATGTTAACCCTAATTGCTAGTAATTTAGAAAGTCAACGGTTTATAAAGAATTTAATTATAGCGAGCTTATTTTTCTTAAGAATGACATTTCTAAATATTGTATGAAAGTTTGACTTGCCATCATATTCACATGCACAGGTATTATAAATGACATATTGCAACCAAGCTAGCGTTACGATAATCAATTGTTCTCTCAATTCTCTGCCTACATCTCCCCTGCTTTGATCAGAATATATAGAGATCACGTGTGACGATATTTTCTACATTACCATATACGTGCATATCAAGATTTTGTTCATTTTACGGGCAATCCAGAATATCCCTTTGTGGGGATTTCAAATATAGGACCCAATGTTGAATATTGGCTGCCGAAAATTCATCATGTAGCCAAGAGCAGTCCAGTATTAGACGTCAAACCAGTAATGTTGGCAGTCAAGTGTCCTGTTATAAATGGGGTCTTTGGTCTGAGCCTAATAAGGACCTTCACTAGATGCTGTGGTTTTAGGGGATTTATATAAACGGTATACTTTGGTTGTACTATTTCAGATTAGTGAATAATAAGTCCAAGTCGAGAAAAACCTTTTAACGTGCATGCAAAGTTGACAGCTCTTAAAGAAACTACTACTGCTGAAACGGGATTTACACTGCAGGTGGAAATTTCCTAGTACATGAAAATAGAAAATTGAAATCCAACGAGAAGACCCACAAAAAAGACAACTAAAAGTTGCTGTTGCTAATAGGAACTACACACCGCCTGAAAGTGCGGGAAAATGTCAACGCGCATATGACTCTAACTCTGATTCCAAGGTTGTCAATTCAATAACTATTAATTAGTAGATTGATCCGCATGTAGTGGTCTCGGCTTGTGGCTCATTTGAGATTTCACATATTTTGATTATTTCCACCTCGAAAAAATGTTCAAGCAAACGTAAAAATGCTCCATTTCAAATTGCAGAACTATTTGGTTGATTCAGAAAGATAGTCTAACCTTAAATATTTGAGAAAACCACATGTAATACTTTCCAATAAAACTCAACCCTAGATAAAACCTTGTTAGATAAGATTAGGTGCATGTTGATAGGCTCGGGAGTTCCTAAGGTTTTATGGGGTGAAGCTGTAATGACAGCTTCATATGTTGTTAATAGAACCCCCTCAAGTGCTCTAGGTGATAAAACACTTGAAGAGTTATGGACAGTACATGTCCCTGATTATTCCCATTTAAGAATCTTTGGTTGTGCTGCCTATTCCCATCAGAGTATAGGGAAACTTGAACCTAGGGTCTAGAAATGTGTTTTCTTGGGATATCCTGATGGGGTTAAAGGTTATAGGCTTTGGAGTAAAGAGATAAAAGGTTTTAGAATCATCACCAGTAGAGATGCTACATTTGATGAGTCAAAAATGCCTTGCTTAGAAAATAAGGAGCCAAAAGGGCTATATGGTGATGAAAATTATGATAATACCAAGCTGCATGTGGAGCTTGGCTTGCCTACTGAACCTGTTGGTGATGAACAGGTGGAGGAAGAAGCTGAAATAGCTTCTGGTCCTCAAGAAAATGAAGAGGATAGTGTTCAAGAAAATCTGGAAAGTCAGCTTGATGAATTGGGATATTACCAATTAGCTAGATATAGGACTAGGAGAGAAGTAAGGGAGCCTGTGAGGTATGGAGATTACCTTTCAATTGTTGTTTTGTCCTATCAAGACTTAGTGTTTAAAGAACCAAAATCTTATGAAGAGGCTATGAGCTGTAAGCAATCTGAGAATTGGCATACGGTTATGATAGATGAGATGGACTCCTTAATAAAAAATGAGACTTGGACATTAGTTCCTAAACCTGCAGGTAAAACCCTTGTTGATTGCAAGTGGATTTTTAGTGTTAAGGAGGGAAATACTGAAAAGATGCCCATAAGATTCAAGGCTAGACTTGTAGCGAAAGGATTTACGCAAAAAGAGGGCATAGATTATAATGAGATATTTTCTCCTGTGATAAAGTACACTATAATTAGAGTTATGCTTGCTCTTGTTGCTCATTATGATCTTGAACTTAAACAAATGGACGTGAAAACTGCCTTCTTGCATGGTGACCTTGATAAAGTGATTTATATGAGACAACCAC
The DNA here is from genome assembly GCF_002742605.1 of Olea europaea var. sylvestris. NCBI lineage: Eukaryota > Viridiplantae > Streptophyta > Magnoliopsida > Lamiales > Oleaceae > Olea > Olea europaea. The sequence continues at coordinate 1,129,293 of NC_036255.1, forward strand.
CTGATTTTATTGATGAATCTAAATCTGATCATGTGTGCTTGTTAAAAAGATCATTATATGGTTTGAAACAATCTTCACGACAATGGTACAAAAGGTTTGATAATTTTGTATCTACTATTGGTTGCATAAAAAGTGAATTTGATCATTGTCTTTATTTTAAAAGAAATGATGAAAATGCTATTGTTGCCTTTATACTTCTTTATGTGCATGATATGTTGCTGATTGGTCAGAATATGCATGTTATTAATCAGATAAAACGGTCTTTAAGTACTGAATTTGAAATGAAAGACCTAGGACATGCAAAGAGAATTTTAGGAATGGAAATTACTAGAAAAAGGCACCATAGGTTACTGCACTTGAAGCAAACAGCATATATTGAAAAAATGTTGACTAAGTTTGCCATGCATAACTCTAAATCTATTTCACTTCGATTGGCCAGCCATTTTAAACTTAGTAAAGAGCAAAGTCCTGTAGATGAATCTGACATTAGACAAATGAAAAATGTACCCTATGCTAATGCAGTAGGGTCTGTCATGTATACTATGGTATGTACTAGGCCTGATGTAGCTCATTCCATTAGCACACTTAGTAGATTTATGGCCAATCCAGGACCAGAACATTGGGTTGCTCTAAAATAACTGTTGAGATATTTGAAAGGATCTTCACATATTGGTTTGATTTTTAGTGCCTGTAATAAAGGTGTTGTACTTAAGGGTTCTGTGGATTCAGATTTTGTCGGAGACAGAGACAATAGGAAATCTACTATTGCTTATATGTTTACTTTGTGTAACACATGTATTAGTTGGAAATCTCAACTACAACCTATTGTTGCTTTATCTACAACTGAAGCTGAGTATGTTGCTGCAACTGAAGCAATAAAAAAAGCCTTATAGCTTAAGGGCTTGTTATCTGAAATAAATGAATTAAGTAACCCTGTTGTTTTATATTCAGACAGTCAAAGTGCAATTCACTTATGTAAAAACCTAATTTTTCATGAAAGAATCAAACATATTGATGTTAAGTTGCATTTTATTAGAGATGTTATTTCTAAAGAACTTATTTTATTTGAGAAAATTGCAACGCAGTTTAATCCAGTTGATGTGGGGACTAAGGTAATACCTTTAACCAAGTTTAAGTCTTGTTTACAAACTTTGAACATTGATGCTGGTTAAATTGTACAGATGATGTTCTTGATGCTTGTTGGAAGTACATGGAAGTTGTTTTTTGGGGAATGAGATATAAATTGTATTTTACATTTATTAAGCTATTTGTATGACCACTGGCATCAAGATGGAGATCTATTGGGTTGTGATGCCAATGATCAGTCCAACAATAGGCAATGATGATAAAATCCAGGCCCAATAGATAAAGAGCAGATTGATCCACTCTTTGATACTTAACCGAGCCCAATAACCCGTCCATTCTCATAGTTGCTCTAGGACCATTGGATCGACCCATTAATATGATGGCTGATGTTTTCTACTATAAATATATCCTTTTCGCTTGACCTAGGGTTGGAAGTCGTCATTTTTTCTTTTTCTCTCTTCTGTGAGCCGTATTTCTGGAACCTTCAAAAGGGTTTTTTGGTTTTGTTCATCTTCGACCTCTCTGTGTGAGATTCTGAAGAATCATCTCTGTGATATTCATTCCTTGGGTGATTCTTCGGTGTGAGTGATCTGTGTCGAAGTGGTTTGTCTATTTTGTGTCCCATTGAAGTAACTTTGAAGCTTTGGGACGGTGAGGGCTCACGGTTGAGATTTTGGTGTCTCGGTGATGTTATAAATGGAGTCTTTGGTCTGAACCTAATAAGGACCTTCACTAGATGCTGTGGTTTTAGGGGATTTACGTAAACGGTATACTTTGGTTGTACTATTTCAGATTAGTGAATAATATGTCCAAGTTGAGAAAAACCTTTTTAACGTGCATGCAAAGTTGATAGCTCTTAAAGAAACTACTACTGCTGAAATGGGATTTACGCTGCAGGTGGAAATTTCCCAGTACATGAAAATAGAAAACTGAAATCCAACAAGAAGACCCACAAAAAAGACAACTAAAAGTTTCTGTTGCTGATAGGAACTACACACCGCCTAAAAGTGCGGGAAAATGTCGACGCGCATATGACTTTGACTCTGATTCCAAGGTTATCAATGGCCATTTGAAATTCAATAACTATTAATTTGAGATTTCACATATTTTGATTATTTCCACCTCGGAAAAATGTTCAAGCAAACGTAAAAATGCTCCATTTCAATTTGCAGAACTATTTGGTTGATTCAGAAAGATAGTCTAACCTTAAATATTTGCTAAAACCACATGTAATACTTTCCAATAAAACTCAACCCAAGATAAAAATCCATATTAGAACTCAAACTGTTCACAAAGCAATTTTTATGCTTGCTAGAGATAAAAAATTGGGTGCTCTGGCAAACATGGTATAGAACGATAAAATGCATCAATGATGTGATCCTATTTTGCATGAGGTAGGCTACTTGTCCAGAATAGGCCAAGAGAAGGCAAGGAAACACAACTACTGTGAAAGCGAGCTGTACAGCCGAAACAGGAAAGTGGGCAAGATCAGCAAAAAGTGCTTCTATCCCTCTTTTTGAAGTATCGATATATTTAAACGGGTGAAAGGCTTTCAGAACAGAACTATCAATCTATCATATTTGTGTATGTTGAATATGCCAATACCTCCAAGTAAGAGAAACCAAAGCAGCACAAGTGGAGCAAACAGCCAACCAACTTTATCCGTACCAGTGTTGCATGCTAAATAAACCTACTAATATGACTACAGCAACAAGTACAACAACATCTGCAGCAAATGAAACAAACTTAGTCTTGCAGTGAAAGATCACAAACAATTAGAACGGTGACTATTCCAGAAAGAAATATAGGCATTATTAATTATAGGAGTAGATAAGTCCCATTACTCATCTCCCGATGGTCCACCTTAATCCCACCAGAAGCTGAAAGAACTGAGGAAAAATTTTGGGTAAAATTGCATAACAATGAATAAGCACGATTGAAACATCAGAATACTACAATATCACATTCACTAGGAAACAGGGAAACAAAAATAAGTAAGCCCGAAAAATTACTCCAATTCTACATCACTTGATTTCCAAAGTAAAAGGTTGTAATGAATTTGATTTTGAATGCATGGATTACTTAAGCCATAGGTGAGCAACAGAACTGCGTAAATTATGCATCATTCTATTCACACTACTACTACTACTTTGTGATCCTAACTGTGGGCTCTAAGATCAGGCATCAGCTTGTGCCCAGTCACATATGCATTTATTACAATGAAATATTTACAAAGCTTCCAATTAAAATATTAATGTGGCATGACTCAAAACTTCCTCTTGCGAAATTTATTTTTATGTCAATAAGCAAGTAACGAACATTCTAAATCCCGGTTGCCAGAGGGTGGCAGCAAATTACCATATGAACATCCCTCCTTTTGCAATCATATCAAGAACTATACAAATATGCTCATTATAACCTATTCTGAACATCCAGCGTTACGAGAACAACTAAATTGATGGTGGTTGATAACCTACAGTCAAAATTCCAATTGCTAAAAAAGACTATCATATTGTGCTAAAGAACCCATAAAATTTCAGACATGTTGGCTGTTGGGAAAAACGAGTGATTTGTGCGCAGATTGATTATTAATTAACATAATAAAATAACAAATACAATTTAACAATAATATAACAAAAAAATAGATTAGATTTAAAAAGCAAACTTTGAGAGTCACGTGAAGACACTGTCCTAAAATCCCTCCCCTTCGTGCAGGTACTTTCTGCACTACACGGTTCTAAGATAAAACCCATGTAATTCACAGTTAAGATAAAACCCATGCAGGTACTTTGTGTAATAGGTGTATGTATCTTTCACTTGAACCTCACTTAGTAATAACAATTTTCATTTAAGGGAGCTAAAACGGACTAAACCTTGAATTAGGCTTATTTGGTCAAATTTCAATTGTCCTACACATAGTATGGATTTAGGCTCTAGTTCATAACGGATATCGCTTTTAATGGTAATGCGCTCTAATCTTGATTCACTACTAGAAAAGGTAGCAACAAAGACGGAATTTTAGCGACGATCATCTTCTGTTGCTACTACCAACGGATTGACAATAGTTTAGTAACGAGTTATCATTTTATTATTTTAAAAAATTACATATTAATTTACCAATGGAAGTATTTCGTCGATACAATATCCGTTGCTAATCCGTAGGCAAAAATTTAAAAATAATAAATAATAAATTAAATAATTTAGCTACAGAATTTCTTAACGGATGATTTCGTTGGAAAAAATATTAAAATCAATAAAATCGTATACCTACGAAAAATTCTATTGGTAAATATTGGAAGTAAAATTTTAAAAGTATTATATAGTTACCAACGAAAAAATTCCTTTGGAAAACTAAAAACTTTTTAATTTCCACCAAAAATTTGACTGGCCTCTAAAATTATCATTTCCCTCCATTTAATTCCAACTCAAATGTTTCATTTCCTCCCAAAATAAACTACCGCCCTCCCTCTATTTCATTTCCTAACTCCTGTCTTTTGGGATTTTTGAGTTACCAAAAATGGATCCCAATAACTCCAATCTCTAGCCACCATGGCAGCCCGATCTTCATACCAACTTGAAGCCCACACTTCCCTCTTCACCATCCACCCAATCACTGGCCTTAACTCCGGTAGAAATCGAGTGAAAATCGCCCAAAAACAGCCTGCCAGCTCACTTAAAAATGGCCGGTATCTCCACTTCCGGCGACACCCAGACTATGCCCATCATCCAGGTTGATCAAGCACCTAATTCCACTCCTAATGTTGTATTTATAACATCAAACAAAGCTGAAAATCCAAATCCATAGCAAATTTCGTCTACAGCAAAACTGGACAGTTCAAACCCAAATTCCGGCGCCGACGATGCAAACCAATTTGGCGGACCACCTCCCCTACCACCGCCTCATCATGAGGAAGCTTTTGCACATATGGGTCATAGCAATTTGGACTCAATACGGACGAACAGGTTGGGACAGTTCATTTTGAGAAAGCATTTTATTTATATTTTTCAAGGTGATTTTTTTGTGCTTAGTGGATGATAATTTCAAGACAATATACAATAAAAATTCATCTGGAGTTTAGTCCCCCCCCCCTGATTATGGATTTCCACGTTTAATGGATAGATTTCAATTTCCTGTTGTGATCTAAGGATAATTTGATTTAGTTCACAGACGACACATGCACGATGCACACTCTTTCCTCCCAACACACATATATCTTCTGGAAATTCTTGGTTCTTGAATCTGAATTGAAAGCTCTGGCTAAATGGAAACAGGAAAATTACAAGGCAAAATATGGGACAGCAACAATGAATGTTTGCATATGGAAAATGGACAGATGTGCCTCGTGACAACTGCACTTGAGAAAAAATGGATGAACCTGTCATTTATTTTGTATCTTTTTGGATAAAGATTAATGGATGAAGTTTCTTTAAGCGTTTTTACTTCTTCTTTGCCAAGTGAATTCATTGTATGGGATTCTAGTTTAGTAATCCATTTTATGTGATTCACTAATCACCATGATGCCTTTATGCACCTTTTTTAGGCTTATTATTGGTTTTGGTTGATATTTTGCTATAGAAATGAGCCAATCTTGTGCATGATAACTTTTTTTATTTGGTCTTGTATATGATGCGTGAATGCACCCTTCAACATATGATCTTTTACCCTTAACTATTTAAATTTTCAAGAATATTAATGAAGATTATTCTTGGATAATTGCTCTGGTTTATAATTTATGTATTTGTAAATTGTGACAGATGTTTATAGACTCCCTGTGTTTTGGGAAATTTTCCTAGGATGTGATGTGCATTATGATATATTAAATTATTGTTTTGTGTTTTAAATTTTTGTTGGCCCATGTAATTCTATTCCATTGATCAAGCATTTGACATGCTTTAATATATACTACTATCCAATTCACCTTCTAAAACAATACTACTTTCAAGGTGATTGACGCAATATTAGAGAATAATATTTTTTTATAGGAACTGACCCACCGATTGAACCACCAGGTCACCGGTTAAACCACTGACCCGTTGACCCACTACATTGTTCCGGTCAACATCCAGGTCAGGTCTGACAATTATGTTAACAAGGACCAATGAATCTATATCAAATCTAGTTTTTTAAGATATTCGTAGATGAATGGGTTGCTCACTTCTTAGATGATCTTGATTATTGGATATCAACTTTTAATTTGAACTTTAATGTATGAATTTTTTAAGTAAATAATTATTAAAATAAATCATTTTTTTAACATTTTAATTCAGATTATCGATGGAAATAGTGACGAAAATTCTTGATAATCATAAATGGACATAATCCGTAGCTAATTTGCGGTGAGATTTTGTCGCTAATTAGCGATAAAAATAGCCGTAGTTAAACATCGACTGTCGTTTCCTTTTATAAATTACCGACGACATGATTAATTCATCACTAAATTAGAGGTGGGCATATTGTCGATGGATTTCCTCCCGACCGATCAAATTCGTTTGTGAAAGTCGTCAGCGACGGAATTTAAGGCATTTGCGACAAAAATTTTCATCTCTGAAGCCACATTTTTTTTGTAGTGATTCTAGTAAGAGTCTCTAGGGAATAACTCAATCTCATAGCTACGGCCTCATGATAATCTTTACATAGGTGAGCCCTCTAAGGGTGCTTGTAACCTAAACCTCACGATAATTCTCGCATCGGTACTCATTTAGGGTTAAACATTTCTTAACATCACATTTTATTATTAGCACTATCACCATAGGGATGAACACAGTTAAAATAGTGCTATTACAAGTCATGCAGTACGAGTTATTTTTACCACAATGAACCTTCTTCATAGAATCTTCAATCACAAAGGTTGGGTTACTCCAAGAGGGAGCTACCTAATGGGCTCAAACTCATTCCCTCAATGATTTATGTATGTCCATATTCGACTACAATTTATTTATGTCCCTCTTAGACAATAATTTGGTACCATCAATTTGCAAAGTTTTTATTCTCTGCTTGCATATCTGCACATGTGCAAAATCATTTAACTTTTCAAAATGTTAATAACATATATTTAATTATATTAAGATAAACATATGAAATTTTGAAATTGATTTCTAGTAACACATTTAAACATATGCATCCATTGAGCTCTTGCATTTCAACTGCACATCTACAATTTAGTTTTTTTTAACACTTTTCAAAAATCAGTTTGTCAATTAAGAACAATAAAATATGAAGTGAAATTTTTAATACCCCCCACATTTCAAAGATATACTTTAATTGAGTAAATATATGTCTTACTATTTATCTCTTCCTATAGGATCCAACATTGTTAGAAGATGGTTGATGCAAATGTTTATCAACCTCACACTTTCATGATTTTCATACATCAAATATTCCATAAAAGAAATATTGTTGCGATTAAACACAATCGCGTGAAATTCTAGCAAATATAGAATATAGCTCGAATTTATCGTTTCACACGCATTCATTTTAATAACTTAAAATTATGAGGGCTCATATAAAATTATAAATAATTAAATGCCAAATTTATTATTTTAATTATTAATATTTAAAACTTTCGAGACTTAAATCAAATTGATCTTGCTACATGGTAGTATTATTATATGTTATTCTAACATGAAAATATAAGTTACATGTCTAAATTGAATAATAATAATAAAATCACTATTATTAGTAGGAGTTATATTGAAACCTCTTTTAAAATATCAATTAAGCACATTATTGAAGGTTAAATCTTTTAACCGTTTTTCCAAAATAAAATCATAGAATCTCCATGTAATCTAACCCAAGCAATTCACATGTATAATGACAAAATACTAGTTTTGGTTATAGTATACAATGATAATATCTCGCTGTATATTTAGACAAGAATTTGTCTTACTTCTACCATCTAATTATCCGCATTAAAAATTGGAGACAATGCCAAAAAAGGCTAGAAGAATGCCATATTAAAGTCGTTAGACCGATTTAGTCTATGAGCTAGAGAATTGATTGTGGGATGCAAAAATTTAACATTCCTAATTACAAGTCACCTTGACGATTGCATCAAGAAATTTTTCAAAGATTCAAAACTGATTGTACACTAACATAATTCAAACCATAGAGAAAGCTGCAAAAAAAGAAAATTGTGGCCAAAGAAAATATGAAAGAAGCACCAAGATTAATGTCCCACAATGGATGTTGCTAACTCATTTAATTAGACCACTTCCGCACTTTAAGTTACACTTAGTTTTATCTTTTTTAAAACATTTGGACTTGTAAAGTGCATAAATAATCAATCCCATATGAAATGACTTATAGCTAAAGGATAAAACATGCTCATATTTTAGCAGAAGTTGGCACAAATGGCTTCCAAATATTTGCTTCTGCATAATCAAATTATTACCCGAATATGTTACTTTTAAATAAAGGTTCATATGCAAATATGCAATTCAAACAACATATTAGCAAGCTCATTAATTTTATCATTCCAATATGGACAATAACATACAACTTAGACTTTGAAAATAGGAGGAGTTTTTGAATTAAAAGAACTCCAAAAGAATTCTTTTTTAAATGAACAGCATTCAGTTAACTACCGAAAAGAAAAAAGGTTGTTGATATGTTGATTTTGTGAAACCATTGGCAAAAAGAGAGGGCAACCACCCTTACGCAATATCCTATCTTTCTGTTGCCTCAGTCTTGAGTTTGGGATTTTTTTCGTTTTCTGAAGACTTAGAGCATGTTTGGGAAAGCTTATAGGGTTAGCTTATAAATGTTAGGCTCAGATCTGAAAAAACAAGCAAAGAGAGTGAGACACTGCCATGGCTGCAAAAGCCCAGCTGCATATGCGAACGAAAGAGAGAACGTGATCAATCCCCCCCACCAAGGTTAGCTCCGCCAAGATACGAGTTCCATTTCTCTATGTTCGACCCAACTCTCACAGCTTAGATTAGCATCAGCAAAAATTTCCGGAATGAAACTTTATTTAAAATTCAGTGACCACTGATGAAATTCACTCTTTTCTCCGATTATATATGCACAAACAGTAACGAACAGATACATAAGCATAAAAAGGGCTGTTGATTTTTATGTGAACAGTGAAATCATTGGCAAAAAGAAGAAATCCCTAGTTGCTGCTTAACAAAGACCCCAATTTGTGCTAATGTGTGCCCCTTTTTATACAAATAAAATCTAAGGAGATAGAATATGAGAATCTTAGATCGAGGTTGTGTCGAAATTAAATCATTCACAACAATCAATCGAGTGCAAAGAGCCCTTTTATACACAAATAAACACGATACTATCTCCCAAGGTTGGTGATGACGAAGTTGAGTAGATTCACTGCAACACAAGATAAATTGGTGGTAAGGGGATGATGAAAACGTCTCCTTTTTCCGCTTTTCTTCACATTACATTGTTGCCCATTTTTAGTGGAATAGCAAGGAAGAAAACCATTAAGCCGCTAGTCCCCTCTATAGCTCTATGCACTTGTGGCTAAAAACCAACAAGATTCGGCTTTCAGTTGAAACATACATGGCTTATGAGCAAAGCCCACAAAATAGGCTTCTGTCCCATGGGGCTTTAATTTCTACTCACAGTTATATTCATTGTTTCCTCCCTTCTTTAACACATTGAAAATTGAGAGGGTGTTTGGGAGATATTTTTATGTAAAAATATATTTTGAATAGTAAATTGATAGGAAATGTGTGATTGAAAAATAAGGAAAAATTTTTTATTTACATGTAATATTATTTTAATAAAGAATGTGTGATTGAAAAGAAGAAAGAGAAAAATACATTTTGAAAAAAAATGGGTACCAAACGGTACCAAATGTGGTTTAAAATGTGTATTACTAAAACCCTTAATTTGTCATTTATTCTACCAATTATCAGAAATATAAAAAATACTTGACAAGAATGAACATCATTCAATGATAAAAGGGATTTTTTTTCAAAGAATCTTTAAATGTATTTTCAAATCTTTGGTTACATTTTTTATTTTTATTTTTTTTTATGGTTCCCATTACACAAAACAAGAAAAATCAATAAATAAATAAAAATCAATTATTCATAGATAAGGAACATAATATTGAGCTTAATAAAACTAGAGGCTCAAATCTATAAAATATCGGGCAACAAGATTGCGTACCCACCATGGCTGCAAACAGTTGCGAAACCTGCCCTCTGTATCTGTCGTTCACTTATTAAACCAAAATTCAAAGTAGCAATGCATCAAACACTATCTCTTCTTCACAAATCACTCCAACACAACTTTAGATTGTTAGGGAAAATGAGTAATTTGTGTATAGATTGATTATCAATTAACATAATAAAATAACAAATACAATTTAACAATAATATAACAAAAAATAGATACAAGATTTAGAAAACAAGTCTTGAGAGTCACGTCGAAAACACTGTTCCTAATATCTGTTGCCTCCCTTTTGTGCGGGTAATTTCGGTACAATACAACTCCAAGATAAAACTCTGTAGCTCATAGTCAGTTCTTCTTCTATGGGCACGACCATAGGAAAATAAGTAAACGAACATTTTATCGAGTTGTCAAAATTATAAGAATATAGCATGAATTGTATAAAATATTTATCTTTCAAGTTGTGTATAGCACAATGAAAACAATCCCCTTCTATAGGGACAAATTCCAACTCCTACAATTAATCTAATATTATGAGTTTTAAATTTTCTAATTAAACCTGAAAATCAAAAGAAAAATTGAAAATTAATAGGTTTTAATTGTGAAAGTTTGAAACTTATTTTATGTTATAGCATTGGCAACATGTGTTGTTTGTGATTTCAAAATGTTTTGTCGTCCAAATTAGGACCTAAAGAGTTTGGTAAATTCAATTTATGATGTTGGGACTGCAAATCGTGAATCCTATTAATAGATCCAAAATTAGAAATTAGTGTCAAATTTTTGCAATCAATTGAGATGTTGGCATCTGTTGCCATCGTTGGAGAAAATGGACAAAATTTATTAGTTCTCAGTTCCTTTTAATTTGGAGATGTGCTTTTTTATTCCACTATTAAGTCAAAGTAAGTCGATTAAAAATAGGAAAAAAAATGTCAAAATTAAAAATGAATAATTGTAATTTCAGTACCCAAACTTTTTAGGCTAAATTCATCAATGGCCAATCAATTTTATACTTGGCATTACCATGACAATTCAATTTGATTTTGTTTCACCATGGCTATCTAACTTTATTCTTAGTATCAGGGACGGATTTGGGGGGGGGGGGGGGGGGGGGGGGGTTGGTTGGGCTATAGTCCTCCCCACCAAGTCCACTTAAATTTTTTTTAGGGTAATTTTCTTTATTATTATTATTTTATTTTTTTTTTTGTAAAAACAGATTTTTAGTAAGTAAATTTTTTTTTTTCGCATATTACCCCAGCTTAAAATTTTTTAGCCTGGTCTTGAATTCAAACCTAGATTCATCCCTACTTGTATCATTATGATTATCCAATTTGATTTTATTTCACAATAAGTACCCAATTTCATATAACGTTTCACCATAACGATTCAATTTTATATAATATTTCATCATGGCCACCCAACTTTTTTCACCATTTTCAATAATTTTAAAACGGGTAAAATGGTAACTTTGTATTATATATAAAATAAATTTAAAAATAAAATAAAAACTTATTTTGAAAAATAAAATAAAAACTTATTATAAAATGTTACTTAAAAAAATAAAAACTGATCTAAAAAAAATTATTGAAAAATAAAATAAAACTTATTTAGAAAAGCTTTTTAAAACTAAAATAAAAACTTATTCTAAAAACAAAATTTACTCAAAAAATAATATAAAACAAAAAGATATTAAAAAATAAATCCTCTAAAAAAAATTATTTTTCAAAAAAAGTTACTGAAAAAAGTAAAATAAAATAAATATTTTAAAATAAAAAACTATTTTTCTAAATTTTATTTTATATATATAATACAAAGTTACCGTTTTATCCTTTTTTAAATTAGTGAAAATAGTGAAAAGAAATTGGGTGGCTATAGTGAAACGTATATGAAATTAGGTGACCATGGTGAAACATTATATGAAATTGGGTGGTCATGATGAAATAAAATCAAATTGTGTGGCCATGATGATACTAAGTATAAAGTTGGATGGCCATGATGAAACAAAATCAAATTGATAGACAATGGTGATACTAAGAGCTTGTTTGGTACAGATTTTAAGCCAATTAAAATCATTTTTGACCGTTATTTCACTATTTTAGCCGTCATTTTTGAATTCTTCTCTTACAGGTAGAACCTAATTTACCTCTAATGGTCAAAAAATTAGTTATCAAAATCCTTACCAAACAAGCACTAAGCATAAAGTTAAGTGATCATTGATAAATTTAACCAAAACTTTGTATTTTTTTACAAATTAAATCCAATTTTTTTAGGAAAAAGCCTCTGTGCCATAAAAATGGGTGACAGAGGCTTTGACCTCCTCTCACAATGTTGGGCCTTGCATGATTAATCAATTGGGAGGAAAAAGTGGCCCTACGCTCTAATGTGAGGGTCTTTTAGAGTCTCAATGAGTGTTTTCTGTTATTAATCATATTTTAAACTAAAAGGTATTATACAAAATAAGAGTATTTCTACTATTATCAACAAAATAAATTTTTTTATGTAGTCTCATCTTATCTACTTGTTTATGAACTTATTATGTTGCATGGGACGCGAAGAGATGAAATTAATGGTAGTAGCAGTTCAGATAGTGAGGGTATTGAGAAAATCAAGAGTACACAGAATTAGTTTTTGTAGAGCTTCGAAAATAACTCGAGGAGAATTTGTAGAATGTATATATTGTATATTGAAAAGAACAAACTGTAAATAAGCAGTTCGAACAAATTAGTAAATAAGATTGCAGAAATATATTAATTGTCAAAAGATAATAGATATACAAACTAAAGTTTGTATAAACACAATTTCCTTAAAACAGAATAGTCCTCTCACCATAGGGGCTTGGGGTTTTGTTCGAGTATTTGTCTCTTAAGATACAATGAAAAATCAGTAGAATCTGAGCACCTCAGATGCTACTCCGACAAACTGCCTTAAAAAGAGAATGACCATTATTATAGTGCTACAAATATTCTGTCAAGAGCTCGGTGTGGACGCATGAACTAGACGGTAAGGGTGTTGTTTATGTAGTTTTCTTGCTTCTTTATGAAATGGCACTATCAAACAAAAAATTTCAATTAATATGACGCTTTTATACATGCACCGTCAACATATGGGCTTGATGGACAGTGGCGAATTCGGAATTTTGAGTTAGCACGGGCGGCTGTTGATCGTCGACTGTAATAAAACATTAAGAACTCATTTGATGTACTTTTTTAGCAAAAAAATGTATTTTGGAATAGTGATTTGATGAAGAATAAGTGGTTAAAAATAATGAAAAATTTTGAATTTACATGTGATATTATTTTATTAAAGAATGTATGATTGAAAATAAAAGAGAAAAATATATTCTGAAATAAATGGAAATTAAATAAGGCCTAAAATTTAAATATAACAATTAGTTTGTTGAAAATTGAACATATATAATTTTGTTATAAGGATATACTGTACTCATCAAATGACATTGTTGCCAAGTTTTATATAATTCAAAGGAAGAGCACGAGTTCGAAAGTTTACAATTGCATTGTTAACTGCTACAGTTAACATATATAAATTTGTTAAACTTAGTGTCACAAATCAATAAGTGTCGTAGTGGTCAATCCCTTAATAATTCTAACAAGATGTCAAGGTTTGAATCCCTTCATCTCTATTCCATTAATTTTTGGTAAAAATTGTATAAACAAAAAATTCATACAATAAATTCGTTATAAAATGAATCGAACCTAGGACTTGCTAGACAGAAGTACCACCTTTACCCTAGTTGGCTAGAAGCAGTGTTTGAACTATAAATGAATAACAGTAATATAACCAAAAAATGTATATGTTGTCCACAAAATAAAAAAAAAGACTGCCGGCGGATCCAGCACGCGCGGCCAGGTGCCGGATCCGCCAGTGTTGGAGTGATCAAACTAAGACAAAAATAATAATTTAGTCACTAAGTTAAAACAAACAAAATAAGTGATCGAATTGAGATTTTGCTCTAGATTAGGTATTCAATACTGTTTCTTACCCTTTCAAGTTTCAAATCAGTAAGAGGAAAATATTATCCCTCAATATTTGAAAATGTTACTCTTGGGCAGTTTTTATATTTTAGTCCTAGCATCAATTTGGCAGTTATATATATCATCTATAGATTATGCTATTGTAATTTCCATGAGGAAAAAATAAATGCTACGTTTCCACATTTAACATTTCAACTCACGAAAAACTGGCACAATTTTTACATATGCTTTGTCAACCTTAAAATAAAGAAATGTATCTCAACAAGCAGTCAAGAACGTGTAATATACCCAAGAAACACAATAAAATATAATCCCGACTTCATCCGATCATGTTGAGAATTGAGAAAAACTGAGAGTACATCTCTCTCCTATCTAAAATTTAGTAGATGTTTGACAAAGCTTAACTTATTATTAACTTCGTCGAATATACTTTTTCATCTGTTCATTTGATTTTACTACCCACTTATTATCCAACATTTGGTAAATTTAAAACTTATAATCAGTTCATTTCATCAGAACTTTCTTCATTAATGTCATGAAATATGAATAAATATAATTCTTGATATATGGAGAATTTAATATAAGATCTCACCATTTGCAATTTGAATTTACGTACAATTTTGAGGAGTTAAAAAAAAAGGCTGAACCCCAACCTTGAGGGCCTCTACCGCCCCGTCCCTAAAGCATCGTGAGGGAGGTAAATCGTGGGATGTACCACAGTGGGCCAGGGAACAAGAGGTTGTCCGTACACTGATACCCACAAAGAGTCTAATTCCATATTTCAAGAATCGAACCCACACACTGCAGCTATCAGCAAGACTGAGACTACTTCACTTCTATCCTTTGTACCACTGAATTATGCCCTAGGGGGGCAATTCTAAGGAGTTATTTAGATAGTAGTAGGTGAAGACCTTTTACTTCTGGACATTACATAATGCCTAAACAATTCAATCATTATTGCATTCGTTAAACTCCTAGAGAAATTTCATCACAAGTCAATAAGGCTGCTCTTAATTATTTGGTCATTCTATAACATTTTTGCTCAAACAAAGAGATGCCTAAAGTCTACAATGATTGGGAGAAACTGGTTGACGCCGTGCTTTGTAGGCACTGGCGGACCCACAGTGGGTTCTGGTGGGTCATTGGACCCACCAATTTAAAATTGATTTTTTATTTTTTTATTATTTTTTTTTGGGGGGAGGGGGAGGGGTTCGTCATAAATCAGATTTGAAGGCTTCAAAAATTATTTCTCTTCGACGATTTCTTTGTATTTTCTTATGGAATGGAATTGGGGATTCCCTTAAGTGCTCCAAATTATATCTTGTTTTGACGATTTTATGGTAATGAATTCTTGCTATGATTTTTGTCTTTGTTTGAATTGAAATGCAGTTGATCATTAACATTCAGAATTTGTTATAATTTTAGTATTTTTCCACTTGAATTGATTGTTTTCATTAATTGTGATGGAAAAATAATTTAAATGTAAATATGCTTTTTCTTTTGATGATCACAATGTTAATAAAAAGATTATTTGAGATAAAAGTAATGAAAATGATGTTGGAGATAAAAAAAGATAACAAACTTGGTGATGTTTGAGATAAATGTAAATTTGTATTCTTTGCAAGTTTGATTTTGCCCCACCAACTCAAAATGTCTGTATTCGCCACTGTTCGTACGGAGGAACTTCGAAGAATTGCTCTAGATAGCTCGAGGGATCCCAATTTTAATTGCTCCGTATCTTCTAGTTTAAGTTTCGGGGCAAATTCTAGTGGACATGACCCAGATTTTGACAGGTTTCCACCATCATTTCACCATCGGTTCAACGTGAACTCCAAATCAAGGACAACCACAGGATATAAATCCAAGAAAGATAAAAAAAGGCAGGATATGAATTCGAGGAAGAACTACACGACTCTTCTATTTCCCTTTCTGATGGATGCAAAAAGGTAGGGATGTAAATGAGCCGGGTCGAGTCGGCTCGCGAGCCAAAAGTTTCGGCTCGGGCTCGGTCCGGTTAAAATGGCCGAGCTTTTTTGCGGGCTCGAGCAAAAAAAAAGGCTCGGCCCGAGCTTTTACTCGGGCTTTTTTCGAGCCCAGTCGGGCAGGCTCGTTCCCCCCCTCCCCCCTTTTTTTTTCAAAAACTGCTTCCTTTTTTGCTGCCTTAAAAAAGGTAGCAGTTTTACTACCAAGGCAGCCTCAATTTTTTTTTTATTTTTTTAAAAAGCTTGCGAGCTCACGTGCCGGCTCGGGCAAAGCCCGTGTCCTCAAAATGGGGCTTGGCCCAAGCCTAGGCTCGGGTCTACCGAGCCTCGAGCAGAGCCAGCTTAGACTTTTCCCGAGTCGAGTTACGAGCGGCCCGAGCCGGCGAGCCCGATTGCCATCCCTACAAAAGGGCATGATATGAATTCAAGGAAGGCGACTTCTCTATTTCCCTTTCAGATAGAGGCAAAAATGCAGAATATGAATTGAAGGAAAAACTACACGACTCTTCTGTTTCCATTTCTAGTAGAGGCAAATGGGCAGGATATGAATCGAAGGAAGATCACATGATCCTTCTATTTCCTTTCCTGATAGTGGCAAAAAGGTCAAATATGTATCTTGTTTTATATCAATTTTTTTTACGGGGAACCGTAGTCGCTACTTTTCGAATGTGCACTAGTTAAACCTTCAGACTGACGTAATAGCCTGCAAACCACGCTAGTCAACTAAACCGCACTAAGCAAGCCCAGGCTTGATCAAGAAAATATTGGTAGGGAGAATCGAACTCGTGATCAAACCCTCCGCGCTCATCTACTCCACCAACTCATCTACCCCATGAGGCGCTAGATATCGATTTTCTTGTTTAATATTAATGTTGATGTTTGAAAAAAAATTTCATTTACCATCTTTTCTATATTTCATATTTTATTTGAGAAAATTGCATCCAACACCCGGCGACCCACGCTGTCGGAAAAGTAATTACATTTTTACTCAATTGTTTACATTTCTGTGTCTGTTTTGTTTCAAAATAATGAGACAAAGGCTGAAAAAGAGAATAAGAATGAAGGCGAGAAGATGCCAGCGACAGACGGTGGTGGAAAGAAAGACGACAGTCCGATCACTGTCGTCTTGAAGCTGAACTTGCATTGTGATGGCTGTGTCAAGAAATGATCAAAGCTGGAAGAAGAAGCAAAGTGATGTGTGTAGTAAAACTAGATCTGCAAATTTTCTCTCTCTATTATCTCACACTGTAAAATGAATTACAGACCAAACTATATAGAAGACAAAGCCAATAAAAAGGTGACAACTCACCTAACAAACTAACAGAAAATGAAGAGAGAAAACAAGTGAAAAATGAAAAATAAAGTCAACATCCCCCCCTCAAGCTGGCAATTGGTGAAGATCACCCAATCCCAGCTTGGGAACTAAGTGGTGGAACTGAGGGGCTGCTAACGCTTTGGTGAATATGTTTGCAACTTGTTGAGAGGAAGAAATATGCTGAGGCAGAACGAATCCTTCCTTAAATTTATTTCTAACAATATGGCAGTCAATCTCCAAGTGCTTAGTTCTTTCATAAAAAACTGGGTTAGCACAAATATGTAGGGCGGATTTATTGTCACACCATAAAGGGATAGGCAAAGGTATAGTGATGGCAAAGTCTTTCAGTATATAATTGATCCATGTAACTTCACATACAGTTGTTGCCAAACTTCTGTATTCAGCTTCAGCTGTGGAACGAGAAACGGTGGTCTGTTTCTTGGTTTTCCACGAAATCAGTGTGTCTCCAAGATAAACACAAAAGCCAGTGAGAGATCTTCTAGTATCACTGCAAGAAGCCCAATCAGCATCTGAGTATGCTATTAAGGTAAAATTATGTTGCACTGGAAAGTAGAGACCAAGTGACGGACATCCTTTCAGATATCGCAACAAATGAATTGCAGTATCCCAATGAATTTGACAGGGACTGTGAACAAACTGACTTAACTGTTGTATGCCATAGGTAATGTCCGGTCTGGTCAGGTTTAAGTACAAAAGTCTTCCAATCAGTCTTCTATATCTTTCTGGATCTGTAAAGGGAGGACTGGAGATTTGTGAAAGTTTTGTACCTTTTGGAATTGGTACCAAAACTGATCTCGCGCCAATGAGCCCAACATCTTTAATAATGTCCAAAATATACTTTCTCTGGTTAACATATGTCCCCTTTTCTCCTCTAACAATCTCAAGTCCTAGAAAATACTTTGCAGCTCCAATATCTTTGATGGTGAATTGAGAATGCAGATATTTCTTGACTGATATTATGTCAGACTCATGAGTTCCAGTAATTAAGACATCATCCACATAAATAAGGAGAAGCAAATTGTGATCGGATGAATGCTTAAGGAACAAACAATGGTCATGGTTGGATTGAACAAACCCATATTCTATGAGTTTGAGACTGAGCTCAGTGTTCCATTGTCTCGAGGCTTGCTTTAATCCATATAAGCTTCTTCTCAGCCTGCAGACTTTGTTTGCTGGTGCTGTAGTGTATCCTCGGGGTGGCTGCATATAGACCTCTTCATCAAGATATCCATGCAAGAAAGCATTGTTGATATCTAGTTGATGGAGAGGCCAAGACCTGGCTGAGGCTATTGCAATAAAAATTCTGACTGTGACAAGCTTTACAACAGGTGAAAAACAATCAAAAAAATCAATTCCTTCTAGTTGGTTGTAGCCTTTTGCCACTAATATTGCCTTAAGCCTATCCACACTTCCATCTGGTTTTAGTTTAACTTTGTATAACCATTTACATCCAACAGCTTTCTTCCCTTGAGGTAAATCAGTGAGTTCCCATGTTTTATTTGATTCTAGTGCTCCCAACTCCTCATTCATAGCATGTATCCAACTTTCATCTTTACAAGCTTGATGATAAGAACTTGGTTCTTGAATTTTTGATACATTAGCCAGATATGTCACATATGAATGGTTTAATGCAGGTGAAATTGTGTAAGGATATGTAGGTGGCGTGAATTTTGACATAATTTTTGTTTGGTTAAAAGGGGATTGATGATAAGCAGTTGGAACATTTGAATTTTCAGTTACATTAGTAACATAATCTTCCATCCATATTGGTTTGGCCTTCTCCCTGGTACTTTTCCTAATAGTCTGAGGCTCAGAAGTTACATTTTCTGGAGATTCAGGAAAGGGAACTTGGAGGAGTGGAATATCATTATGATTAGCGGAGGTTTCATCAGATGATGTGTCTGTGGATGAGATTTGTAACGGCTCATTATTCTGATTATCACAAGGGGAAGCAGAAGGTGTTATAGTCAGATCATCATCATGAAATTCAAGGTATGGAACAACTGGATGTGATTTATCAGTAATAGGAGTTTTGTCTGATTTGAAGGGAAAGTGATTTTCATAAAACGCAATGTCTCTTCAAATCTAAACTTGTTTAGTGGATAAATTGTATACTTTATATGCCTTTTGTCCAGGGCTGTAACCTATGAACACACACTTATAACCTCTTGGTTCGAATTTGTCTTTGTGAGGTTTAGTATTGGTTATGTAACAAAGGCATCCAAAGGTTTTCAAGGAAGAAAAATCTGGTTTAGTCTTGTATAAGATCTCAAAAGGAGTCTTCCAATTTAACACCGAATTGGGAATTCTGTTTATAATATGTGTGGCCATTCGTATAGAGTGTGACCAGAAATATCGAGGTAAATGAGCTTGAAATATGAGGGATCTGGCCATTTGGAGTAAATGTCTGTGTTTCCTTTCTACAACTCCATTTTGTTGTGGAGTGTAGACACATGATTTTTGGTGAAGAATTCCTAAAGTTTGGAGCAAGGTTTGACATTCATTTCCTGTAAATTCACTTCCATTGTCCGTCCTAATGGCCTTGACATCCTTTTTGAACTGATTTTTGATCATTTTGAAGAAGACTTCTAAGGTCTTAACAGTCTGGGATTTGTGCACAAGCATGAAGGTCCATGTGCCTCTACTATAGTTATCCACAATGGTAAGCATAAAAGGTGTTCCAGTCAGGTTGTGTTGTCTATATGGACCCCATATGTCAATGTGCATTAATTCAAAGGTGGTTTTTGAATGAATTTGTGAGTTTTGAAACGGAAGTTTGTTTTGCTTTGCTTTGTGACAAATGTCGTACGGTTCAACATTCTTAATGTTAGAAGCATTGCAAAGCTGTTTAAGGAAGCTAAGATGTTGTAAGCATTGAAATGAAGCATGACCAAGTTTAATATGCCAATCAACAAGAGTAAAGAGAGAAGCCTTATCAATAAAAGGAATTTTATTTCTGGAATTTGAATTCTCAGCAGATAGAAGATTACAGATGTTCATTCTCCTATAACAATTTCCTACTCCACTACTCAGGAAACTATGGTCATCAAGTGTGTGTAACTTTCCATTCATTTTTCCAACTGCCAACGTCCTATCACTCTTCAGGTCCTGCATCAAGCAATATGTAGGATGGAAGATGAATTTAATTTGTGCAGTTTGACAGAGTTTAGGGACTGACAGCAAATTAAGTTTAAAAGTGGGTACGTGAAGAACATCAGTCAAAGTGATTTTGTGGTTCATAGTAACGGTTCCAATGTGTTTGACAGCTTTGACAGAACCATCAGGTAACAACACGGAGGTAGGCTGTGTGACTGGTTTTAAGTTGGTCATTTGTGATGAATTTGTGCATATGTGATTACTGGCACCAGTGTCAATAATCCAAGTTCCATATTCCAGTTCATCAAGTAAAGTAAAAACAAAATGTTGAGTGTACATACCAGAATAATCCCTGAGATGTGCAAAATTCACTTGATCTTCATTATCGTTGAGCTTCTTTCCTTTTAGAATTTTCATCAATTCTTGCTGAACAATGGCAGCAATATCAGAAGAGGATGATGTATCCTTTGTAGTCACAGCAGCAAAATCATTATCAAAATCGAGTGGTGAATTATCTATTTTCACCACATTATTTGAAGTATTTCTCCAGCTAGGATCCTTTGTTCTTTGATCTTTCTTGTACCAATCCGGAAATCCAATAAGTCTGAAACATCCTTCCTTTGAATGTCCACTCATACCGCAGTGGTCACAGTACATTAATTCCTTATCAAAATTGCCATATCTTCTGTTAATTCCCCTTCCTACAGCATGGTTTCCTCTACCAAAAGCAGATCTACCTGTCCAATTCCCTCTTCCAGATCCATTTCTTCCACGTCCATCATTTCTAGCATTAGCTCCTCTAATCATCATCGCAGTATTATCATTGATTTCAGGATACAACATATGCACTTCTCTTTGTTTCTCCACCCTTAGAACCATAGAATAGGCTCTATTCACTGAGGGTAAAGGCTCCATCACAAGAACTTGATTTCTGACATTGTCATATGTATCATTCAGCCCCATCAGAAATTGCATAAGTTTATTGAAAGAAGCTGAATCTGAGACTTCCTTCGCAGCTCCACAAGTACAGACTAGTGATGGCATAAGACATGCTATTTCATCCCATAATTTTTTAAGATTGGTGAAATATTTCTCCACTGTCATTGATCCTTGTGTCATGCTACTGATCTCTCTCTGCAACTGGTAAAGTAATGGCCCATTGCATTCACCATATCTCTCGTTTAATTCATCCCATAACTCCTTGGCTGATCTCGTGAAAATAAATGCTTCCACAATTTCCTTCGAGATTGAATTTAAGATCCAAGATCTAACCATACAATCCACCCTATTCCATTGATCAAAATTTTGAGATTCACTATCTGGTTTCTCACATTTCCCGTTTATGAAGCCCAACTTTAATTTTGCACCTAATGCTATTTTAATGGACCTGTTCCAGCTGAGATAGTTTTTACCTGTCAATTGTGAAGTTACAAGGATCATTCCTGGATGATCCGAACTCTGCAAATCCAATGGATCTCCATTGGAATACTCCTTCGCTGCTGCTCCTTGTTCAGTTGGCGGAGATTTTGTAGATCATCATTATGATCATTGTTGTTTGCCATCTTCTCACTGATACATTTATCACTTCAAAACTTTATGGCTCTGATACCATGATCAAAGCTGGAAGAAGAAGCAAAGTGATGTGTGTAGTAAAACTAGATCTGCAAATTTTCTCTTTATATTATCTCACATTGTAAAATGAATTACAGACCAAACTATATAGAAGACAAAGCCAATAAAAAGGTGACAGCTCACCTAACAAACTAACAGAAAATGAAGAGAGAAAACACGTGAAAAATAAAAAATAAAGTCAACAAGAAAATCATACGCTACGTTTGTCGTTACAAAGGTACTAAAATTTTTTAATTATTTGACATCTAATCTAATGATTAGGTCACCAAACGATAGCTACAGCATTTGATTTAGAATCCAGGAATAAAAATTGGGATCAGTAAGTGTAAAGGAAAATGAGTGAATTTTATTTGTTTTTTTATCATTTTTTTTGTAATTATGGAATATAAGAACTCAGACTGGTTTCTTGTTTTTCTTTTCTTCATAATAACGTTCAAATCTTTTTTACCGTTGTTCAAATTATGAAATTTAGTTTCTTTTTATTTTATAAAGCACAGAAATCAAATGAAGTAAAAGTTATAATTACTTTTATCATTAATCAGTACAAAAGTTGCTTATTTTAAAACTTAATTATTTATTTGTAAGCGAACTTTTCAAGCGTAGTTAACTTCTTTAATGGAGTCTGGAAACTAAAGAGTCGAAGCTGGTTGTCCAATTATGTAGGCGTTGAGAATGTAAAAGTAGATGTGGTCTGCAATAAATTGACCGTGACCGGGAAGGTGAACCCCGCATGGCTCTAGGAGCAAGCTAAATACGATGCCAAGAGGATGGTGGAGCTGATCTCAGCTCAGCCCAAGAAGGACGGAAGCGCCGACTCCGGCGAGAAGAAATCTGATGAAAAACCAGAAGAGAGAAAGGAGGATAAAAAACTAAAAGAGGTAAAAGAAAAAAAAAAAGCATAAAAATATTCATTAATTTGAATTACTTATATTGAGATAATTTTGATTAGTTTATTGCAGCCATTGATGGTCAACGTTCAATAGCCACCTTAAGTCACTCGAATTTCTGGATCCGTTTT
Organism: Olea europaea var. sylvestris; assembly: GCF_002742605.1. Lineage (NCBI taxonomy): Eukaryota > Viridiplantae > Streptophyta > Magnoliopsida > Lamiales > Oleaceae > Olea > Olea europaea. The sequence goes on from NC_036255.1 coordinate 1,152,571, forward strand.
CACTAACTTTATGTCATACTTAAATCAATATGAGCAGTTCACTTTTTCTTTTCATGTATGCATACTAGTCAAAGTTATTCTAAAATATTTTATAATTGATGTAAAAGTAATATTTGGTATCAATTTGTTGGAGGATTTGACGAGTCTCGAACGAATTAAAGAAAATAAAATTTAGCATAGAAATTTAAGAGAATAAAATTGTACTCTTAAAATTCAATTTCTATGATTCAAATTTTTTGCAATGATGAAATATTATAAATGAGCAATCTTTTTATATTACGTTTGATACATAAAAAATAATAGTTAAGACATAAATTTTAACACCATTAAAATTTTTAGATACATGAATATGAGTTCATTTATAATAACTTTAGATTTATAAAATACATTGAATTTAGATCAATGTAAATTTTAATTAATTGAGAATTAATAACGCAAATTTCATAAATAACAATAATTATGTAGTATTTATTACATATCGAAAAACGAAAAATAATGTATTATTGAAATAATTGAATTGTAGGGGAGTTAAAATCGTCCAAAAAATGATTATCCCTTGATGTGATACTTTAATATATTATAGATATGCCGATTTTTAAGTTTTAATTCTCTATTATTATAGATTATGAGAAGTTCCTTATTGATTATTTATCAAATTAATGTGCAAAAGGTTCTGTTCTGCTTGTACTTCGAAAGCCATTTTTGGAAATTAGACAAAGATATTGAAAGAAATAGTGTGTGTGTGTGTGTATTCACTTTTTTAATCTAAAACTTGCAAGAAGACTTATGCATGGCCTTTTCTGCTGCAGAAAGTGGTCATCAAAATGGTTATACTTGATGACAGACAAAAACAAAAAACCATGAAAGCAGTTTCAAGTCTTCCAGGTACATAATTTTCTTCTTTGTCTAGTTTATATCCTTTTTGTTCTTCCTTCCTATTCAAGGGCCAGAAATATGTCTGGAGTCTAGGCATATTTTTAGAGTTGCTCAGGATCCTCCTTTATTGAGACGAAGAATAAAGAATGATAATATATAATAAAAATATGATTTTTATCTAAACCAAATAAGAAACTCAATTCCGAATCAATATGGAGAAATAGATAGTTAATTCCTAACGTACATAATCTACAAGAAAGAAAGAATCTTGAACTTTCATTGCCATCTATTTGTGAAAGTTTAAACAAGTGAATGCATGCTTTGGCTGAGCTTAGAAAGTTCATTTATAAGTAAATAAGTATGTTTAAAACTAAATTATTTTTTATTGGTTGATGTGGAAAGCAACTAAAATTACCTATTCTGATAGGAAAAAAACAATTAATTTCAAATTAAATAAAAAAAAAAATTTGCCTTTAAAAGTAAGAAAATAACATATTTAGAAACATGCTTACAGAAGATATAAATGTAAAAAAAAAAAATCTGTCTAGTTCTACTTATTTTTGATATCATTATCTGTTCTGCTTATCTCTTTTTTCGTAGGAATTGACTCTGTTGACATGGACTCGAAGGAGATGAAAGTAACTATAGTTGGTGACTTCGATCCAATTCACGCAATCAGCAAATTGAGAAATATCTTTCCTGAGGAAACAATCACAATAGGGCCTGCAAAAGAACAAGAGACGAACGAGAATAAAATTGAGGTCGCCGAAAGAATAACGGATCAAAGAAAGGTCTACGAAAGAAAAAGGGTTCAAAGTGAGGTCGACGAGGGAAAAAGTGCTCAGAGTGAACAAATCGCAGAGCTTGTGAATCTCTACCAGAGTTACTACCCTAATTACTACCAGAGTTACAACCCTTACATGCAACAATATTACTATACGTACGTTCCAGAAGATGACCCTAAATCTTGTGTTATTTGTTGATTGTGTGATTTAAGTGTTTTCTTTACAGTGGGTTTCTTCGGAAAGGGGTGTAAATGTTATCCTTAGTGTTTCGCGCGGGTTAGTCGCTAACAATTAAAAAGGGATCAGACGATTGTGTAAAGGACAAACCTCTTGAGACGAAGTCCCAAAAAAGGGTGTTTTTATTAGCGATGACTTTACAATTGGAAAATAAAACAGAATGCCTTCAAGGGGTCCAAGCACACGAGTTACTGAAAAGAAATGTTTAAATCTAAACTAAGAAATTGAAAGTTACATATTTTCTGTTTGAGAGTGTTTGATTCGGGGTCCTTTACTCTATGTCTTTTCTTCCTTTTATACTCCCTGGATGATCTCTTCGTGATCAACCACTTGAAAACTGCTTGATCGCTCTATAACTGCCCACTTTCTTCATAGTGGCCAATTTGTCATGGAACTGCCTTCTCTAACTGCTGCCATTACTTTTTGTCGTTCAACCGTCTTCAATTGAATTCCTTGAATCGTGAAACGTGATAGGGCTACTCAATAACTGCTCCGCACTTTTGGGTAACCATAACATCTTATGTTTACTAAGATCCTAGGCGACTCGAAGGTTTGGGTGAGAACAGGATCACAGCTCTGGGCGACTGCATGGCAATTCATTCGCTCAAATCTTGGGTGACTTGCAAGCTTGGACAATGGTATTACCGCGTTCATGGGCTTCCCTATTTGGGCCTTTATCCTGAATTGCCTGATTGGGCCATTCTTTGGGCTATCTGATTTGGGGATCCTCCAATTGGGCTTCATTCCTTGGGTTATTCGATTTGGGCTGAACTTTTTGTGTGTCAACAATTACCCCCCAATATGGCAGAATTAATACCAATTATTAATTTTTGCCATATTCACTTTGTGTTTCTCAGCAACATTTGAAATTCCCAAGAATTTCAATCATTGTTATCTTCTATAGCCTGAAAAGGTGCGACGTTTGCAAACCCTTATAACCCCCAAATACACACCATTTCATTGCACCACTAAATCACGCCTCATTGTTTCACGCTTCTCTCTCGCAATATTACTGTTCATCTTCTTGCTTCTCTGCTACGTTTCTTAAGCAAACTTCGACAAACTCTATTTCGTTCCTAACGGCTACTTCACAATCTAAGTCTGGTGACTCCTTCAGTTTCGAAGACTTCTAGAAACTCCTCACTCGGCCATATATAACTCCGAACTTTCTTGCACCAGCCAATGTCGAACTCAATGAGTTCTATCTAGGTCCTTCATTCAACAATGCCGAGGCTATCGAACAAGCGGCGGTCGATCAACTGTTCCCTTGTACTCAAGGCCCTCCGTTTCTAAACTCTTTGCCTCTGAGGCCGCTTCGCGAAAGAGATATTCGCACTTAGCCTAAATCTGATGTCGTTTTCCGTAGATGGCATGCTCGCCTTGTAGACCATGGTCCTAATAAGGCAATTTTTGATAGTGCTAGGATTTCTGATTTGTTAGAAATCACTCTTCAATCCCCTATTTTTGACCCAACACTTTTTCCAATCGCTTTAAGTTTTTGGTCTTCTGAGTATAATACTTTTGTTTTCCCTTAGTCCCATGTTCATTACCTTAAGGGATGTTGGGGCCCTAGTAAATCTGCCACCTTTGGACGATACCATTTTCCCTGGTATTTTGATTTCTGGTGTCGCCCCAAAATTTGATAGAAAACTCACCGAGTCTTATTCAAGCCTGCAAACCTGTCATAACCATTCGAGCGCTGAGCCTTTCCATGCTGAGCCTGTGGCCTTTCTTCATATTTGGCTTTGTAAATACATTTTATGTGTGCCAAGCATGAAGCCCTCTATAAGTTATTTACCCATAGCGCACAAATTGGCGCGTGGTAGGCCTCTGAATTTGTGTTCTTTCTTTTTAAATGCACTCTATAGAGGCATGGCTTTTCTTCAATCCCAATTGAAGAATGGTGCATCTCTCACTGGCAGTGGGCCTCTTTGGTTCACTCAAATGTGGTTGAGAGCCTATTTTCCATCGCTTGGTGCTCCATCCTTTTCCAGTCCTTCTGCTAGCTGCTATGGGCTAGACATTGATCCCCTGACTCCTATAAATATGTCCAGAAGGGACATTTTTTCATTCTTTTATACTTTGGATTCAATCCCTTCCTTTTTTCCTTTTCTTCCCTTTTTGACTCCAGATTATGTGCAACCTCCATCCACTCTGGATAGTGCGAACACCTCTCTGTTCGTTTGGATTCAGTTTTTGATCGGGAGGGAGTTGTTCCATGATATTTTGACTGGGAACAATGCCAAAGCTGGGGTTGAAATATATACTCCCCAATTTTTTGCTCGCCAACTTGGTTTTGGCCAAACTTGGCCCGTTCCCTCTTGCTATTCAAGAAATTTGATAGACCGCTTCCACACCATTAATAAGGCAGAGGCAAAAGCTATAGATGCTCGCAATATTCTTTTGACGAGCAACTTTTCATTAGCCCCTTTCAATCCTAGCCGTGCCATCCATCCTCTTTTTGAACGACTCTGGCCGTCAATGAAGCGCAGCTTGTTTGCAACTGATGCCAATCATGCTTTCCATTCACTGGACCAGCCAAACATTTCTTCCACCTCTCCTGTTTTGGTCACTCCTGTGTCCATTAGGAGTCCCTCTTTCCCTGCTCGTGCTAAACAGTCTGCTCATCCATCGACTTCTCTTCTTGTCAAGCCCACTGCAGCTAAAAGTGGCCCAAGCTGCAAACGGCCAGCCACAGCATCTCCCATTCTGGAGGATGATGATGATGATGATGATGACACCCTTTTTATCGTCAGAAGGAAGGTAATTAAATTGGTTTACTCACAAGCATACCGTTTCATACTTGAAACTTTTCTATGTGCTGATGGTTTATTTGGATTTCTCAGAAAAGTTCAGCCTCTCCTTTGAAGGCTTTGGTGTTGGCAGCTCCTGCTCCATCATCCTCTGCTGAGGCTGCTTCGTCCAAACCAGCTGATGAAGGGACTACGCTTAAAGAGAAATCTTCAGTCCCAGAATCTTCATCACAACCAATGGATGAGTCACCTTCTTCCCAGGGTGTTGACCCCCCAAACGTCGAAGCAGAAGGTAATTCATTTTTTGATACTTTACCTTTGCTTGTGCTATTGGTTTTTGATTTGTTGCTTTTTGAGTTTTGTAGATGCTCCCATGAGTCTGCCCGTTGCGGTAAGGTTTTCTTGCTTAGACAAGGGGAAGTCCTCACGAATGGTATAGCCACAGGTGGTAGATTTGGCTGGGGATATGCCACCTTCCAAGATTGCTGATGAAGTAATCTTTGCTTCACCTTTACTTTCACTTTATTTAGTGTAGTGAAAACCTTCAATGTTGGCATCTTTCTTTGCAGGATGTTGATAAAATTGTGCGTTCCATCCAAGACTTGTTCACTTCCTGGGGGCAAGTTAAGACATCTCGCCCTGCTTCAGCCAGTCGTCCTTCTGCTTTTTCAGAGGAAGATATGAAGTTCCTCAAGCAGTCGATATTTGAGTATGTGTCCTTCATGGATATGGACGTCGGTAAGGCTAGTGCTGCCAAGCATAAGGATACGCTTGAGCATTTGAATGCAAAATTGGAGCAAGCACTGACACTTCCGTCGCTCAATCTTTCTACAGATTTTAAAGCGACGTTGAAAGTTGTCCATTCCGAGGTCCTCTCCTTGCTGGCCAAAAATGTTGAACTGAAGGCCAAAAGTACTCAATATCTTCGCGCTGTATCTGAAAGAGAATCTTTGCTTCTGGAGATCAACAAAGTTGAGGACGAATTGAAAGAAATCTCTTCTGAAGTCATGATTGAAAACTCTTTGATGACCAATTTGGCTGCACAGATGAAGGAGCTTCAAACCAAGATGGACGACTGCAAGGTGAGAATGACTGCTAAAAAGCGTAATGCCTCCCAAGGTATTGAGCGAACCAAGCCTTTGGTCGAGCAGTACAAGAAGCTGGAAGTTGATGATGATGTTGTGGCTGAATTGAATATCACTTCTTCTCGGCAGAGCGAGGACTGGGGGAGACTTAGGGAAAGAATTCGTTTGGTATGGGGCGAATTGTAATTAAGACATATAATGCCTTAACTTTTTCTTTTTGTAATTTCGTATTGACTTTCCCTTTGTAACCTTGTACTGATATCCATTGCTAATTTTGATCATAACGGCAGCAATAATTGTTAATGAATAACTATTTTAACTTCTTGTGTATTTATTGACGTTTGTCTTTTAATAGTCAATCGCTCAAGCATTTAACTGCTTTATACTAAAATTTTTGCACATTTTCTCTTGGTATTTTCTGTCTCTTTCCCCAAGATTTCGGGCCATTTGATTCTAGTTACTAGGCACGAATGTGGCTATTCATATTCTGTCTCTTCACCTTCACGCCTCTATAAATGCACTTATATTCCACACTTGTCATTTTCACTTCCATTTTCTCCTTCAAAACCAATTTGCTGCCATTGTTTGGCATTTTGACAATCGATCCAAAACCTTCATCTTCCATGGAAATGGATCATTTGATCCCCCCATTTTGCCATCTTTCTTGATGTCACCTTTGGTATGGGAGATATAGGAAATATTCTTTGGCCAACGAAGTTCTTCCTATCGTCTCCATGTTCCTTACAAGGAGTTCGATAATGGAAGACAATTTTTGAGGACGCCTGCAAACCACCTTGCTTGTTGAGAGTACTTCTCAGCCTCCTTGCCCGTCATTGCAGCGATGCATTTAGGAATGCGATGCGAAGGTGCTTCATCTTCCTTTCTACTTGCTGAGAGTGCTTCTCGGCCTCTTTGGTTGCCTTTGCAGCAGTGCGATCGGGATGGCGATTAAGGCCAGTACACTCTCTTACTCAACGATCGATCGGGAGATTAGTTTGCTCTTAATTGTAGTTTATAGAGCATTTAGCATTTTGTATTTTGCAGCTTTGTAATGAACGTTTGACAATAAAGGAATTTATTTGAACGTATTTCGCTCTGGCCCTTTTTACTCTACGATCGTTCAATGCGATTTGATTACGCTTTTATATGTTCACTTTCCCATAAGGAATGAACATATTTTTTTAAATATTTGCCATTAATGAACCTCATGTGCTTGGTGCCATCTAAATCTTCCAAATGATAGGCTCCATTAGGCTACACTTTATTTACTTTATATGGTCCTTCCCAATTGGGCGATCATTTGCCATACTTTGGATCTTTGCTATCCAAAGGGAGTACTGTTTTCCAAACCAATTCGTCCAGGCTGAACGATTTGGTTATAACTTTTTTATTATAAAATTTAGCCATTCTTCGTTTTTGAACTTTCAATCTATCTAGGACGTCTAACTTTATTTCGTCCAACTCCAATAAGTTTTGAACAAGTGATTCGGTATGCTCATCACCATTTAACTTATATTGTAAACACACTCTGATTGATTGCACGTTGATTTCGATTGTCAAAACGACCTCTTGTCCATAAGTAAGTTGGAAAGGAGTAATTTTTGTACTTGACCGAGGCGATATCCTATAAGCCCATAAGGCCTTGTTTAGACATCCGTGCCAATTTCTGGCATTTTCATAATATTTTTTAGAATCTTATTAGAAGGTTCTGCTTGTCCGTTGGATTGAGCGTAATATGGTGTGGAGTTCACTAATTTAACCCCGAACTCGCTAAAGAATTTATTCACTTGATTCCCATTCAAAGATGTTTCGTGATCTACCATCAAAGTTTGTGGAATTCCAAATCTATAAATAATGTGATTGCGGATAAATTCTATGACATTCTTTTGGGTAATCTCCTTTAAAGGTACCGCCTTTACCCACTTAGTGAAATAATCAGTTGCAACTATAACAAAAGTATGTTGCTTGGACGATGGGGGATAAATCTTCCCTATCAGGTCTATCACCCAACCCTTGAACAGCCAATGTTTAATAATAGGTGTCATCTCTCGTGCTGGCGCCCTTTGTATTGGACCATACTTTTGGCATGCTAAACAACTCTTTGCATACTGAACACATAATTCTCCCATCTTTGGCAAAAAATATCCACTCTTAATAATTAACCATCTCATCCTTTGGCCAGCTTGATGAGCTCTAAATATCCCTTCGTGCACTTCAGTCATGATCGTCCTGGCTTCTTGCAAACTTACACGTTTTAGTAATATACCATCAGAGCGTTTCTTAAACAACTTTTCATCTATTAGTTTATAGTTTAGCAAACGTAGTTTTATTTTTCTACTATTTCCTTTATTAGATTTTTTAAGGAATCTTTTAATCTGTGTTCTCCAATCCATTGCATCTCCATCTTATATGCAATGAAATTCAATCATTCTCGCCCTTATTTGGATTACGGGCAATATGGTTCTATACTCATAAGTAGACTTCCAATTTAAAACCTTTGACTACCCTGAGGCCATCTGGGCCAACTCATTTGCCACGTCATTATATATCATATTAACGCATTGAAGTTCTACTTATCGAATTCTTCTAACAACTCTTGGGCGATTTCATATTGACTCATGATGGAATCACTTTGGCATTTAAAATGACCAATCAATTGGTGAATTACCAATTGAGTATCGCTTCTAATGATTACATTTTTTACCCCCATATCTATCATTAGTTCTAGGCCTACGATTAAAGCTTCATATTCGGCCTGATTGTTGGTGCACATCCTATCCAAAGTGAATGCGAACTTGTAGCAAATCCCTAAAGGATTTATCAATGTTACTCCTACTCCTGCACCTTTAAAGGTTTTTGACCCATCGAAATACAACACCCAAGGTTTTAGATCGAACGAATTGATTTCTAATTCAATTTCTTCAAGCATGTCAAGGCATGGATGATCGGCTAGAAAATTAGCCAAAGCCTGATTTTTGACTGCCTTTTGGGGTATGTTTTGTATTTCGAATTCTGATAAAGCTAACGTCCAAATGCCTACCCTTTGGTGTAAAATAGGGCGAGAGAACATATACTTAATCAAATTTACTCTAGAAATCAAATAAACGGTTAGGGCCGTAAATAAGCCCTTAATTTTGTACGTGTGAAATACAATGCAAGATATAATTTTTTGATAGCAGAGTAATTACATTCACATTTTATTAACCGTCTACTCAAGTAGTAAATCGCCCTCTCTTTGTCAAATTGGTCTTCTTGTGCGACCATTCCAGCTATTGATTCTTTTTCAGTCAATACATACACTTTTATTGGCCGTCCTTGGATTGGTGACATCAACACTGGTGGACTTGATAAATATGTCTTTAGGCTTTCAAAAGTCTTTTGATATTCTTCTTTTCAGACGAATTCGTCCTGATTTTTCAACTTTAAAAGTGGCGAAAAGACTTTAGTTCGCCCTACACAGTTAGAAATAAAGCGTCTAAAAAAGTTTATTTGGCCTAGAAACTTTTGCAATTTTTTTTTTGTTGTTCGGTGGTTTGGCCTCTAAAATTGCCTTCGCTTTATTTTTATCAAGTTCAATCCCTCTTTTGTTTACCAAGAAACCAAGAAAGTTCCCTACATTAACACCAAATACACATTTCAAGGGATTCAACTTTAACTTATATTATTTTATTCGCTCAAATGAACATCTTAACTGTTCGAAATGGTCCTCTTCTTTAATGGATTTGACCACTATATTATCTATATACACTTCAACAAACTTGCCTATCATATCATGAAAAATTAAATTCTTTGTCCTTTGATAAGTTGCTCCTGCATTTTTCAGGCCGAAAGGCATGACTACCCATTCAAAACATCCTAGAGACCCAGGGTATCTAAAGGCAGTTTTGTGTATGTCTTCCTCAACTATATAAATTTGATTGTATCCTGAATACCCATCCATGAAGGAATACATGACGTGTCCGGCAGTTGAGTCTACTAAAGAATCTACCGTGGGCATTGGATATTCATCTTTGGGTGTGGCTATGTTTAAATTCCTAAAGTCTATGCACACCCATAGTTTACCATTCTTTTTTAGTACTGGCATGATATTGGACAATCATTCGATATACCTGGCTGTTCTAATAAAGCTTGTTTTTAATAATCGCTCTATCTCTTTCTTAATCTCAGGGCGTACATTAGGAGCAAAACGTCTGGGAGGTTGCCTATGAGGTTTAAAATTAGGCTTAGTTGGTAATTTATGTTCCACCAAGTCTCTATCTAAACCAGGCATTTGTTCATATTTCCAAACAAAATAGTCTTTATACTCCTTTAACAAAGCGATTAATTTATCACCAACATCTTGATCGAGCATTTGGCTGATGAATGCTGGACGATCTTCTCATTCATTGCCAATATTCACTTTAATAAGAGGGTCTTGTGCTTGAGCCTATCCAGGCTTGATGATCCATATTACTTCATCGTCCAGTTCCCTTGTAGGCATTTCTTCTTCTAAACAATCCACCTTGTTGACTTCTCGGCCAATACTTTGTTCCAATTCGAATACTGTTAATTTGTTTTTCAACGCTTTCAGGGCTGCCTCTTCTTTCGTCTTGTCCTTGTATTCTTTATTGAAAGCCATTAATTTGGCTTTGAAGGCTTGAATATCGGTCATTTGCTTTAGTTGCTTAGAACTCATTCAAGACTCCTTGATTATTCTTTTGCCAATCGCTGGCTCTTCTAGGGCCACTATATTTGGCCTCATCTGACTGAACATTTCAATGAGTGCATTCACTGAAAATGGCTCTTCACTCTGCGAGACAATCTGAGTTTCTTCCCTATCTTGGACTACCCTGACAGGTCGAATAGTTTAGGCGCCTTAGGACGTGGCACTCCCTGTTGTTGCCTCATCATTCGTCCATAATTTCGTTGAAAACGCCTTTGTTGGGTTCTAGTCATCTCCTTGAAGGGTATTGCCTTTCCTGCATTGTACTGAAACGAATTCCATACATTTGGTTGGCGAGGTTGCGGCCTGAATGTTCTCCCATTATTTATTGGCCTGAACTGCCTCTCAAAAGGCGGTCCCTTATAGAACGATGTACCTCGCCCTCTACCAGGCTGAGCGTTTGGGAAGAAAGTAGGGCAATGGGAATGCTGCCATATCCCTGGTTTCTCCATATTCCCACTCACTTTTCTTTTACATCTTGCACACAAGACGTCTTCATCCTTTTTTGGCTCATTCCTTTTAATACACTCAAAGACACTAGGATGTGGTCCAGGGTCTTTTTCTCCATAATCTATAACCAACTTGAATTTTGGCAACTTGTTTTTGAAACCAGACGTCACCATATTCACTCCAAGTGGCTGTGGAAAAGGATTTTCTTCCATTGCCATCTTCTTCTTATCATCGAACGTAATTCGTCCTGATTCAATGGCATCCTGTAACACATGGCAAAAAACCAAGCAATTGTTAGTCAAATGTGACCATGCATTATGCCATTTACAATATTTTTTACCCTTAATTTGTTCAGGGCTTGGCAATTTATGCTTATCGCTCAGCTTTATCTGCTTATCGTTATATAATTTATCAAATATAAGGTTAGCTTTGATTACATCGAATGAGAACGTTCTAGCTTTTATGTTATCATCTTTCATAGGCTCACCATTGCCCGATGGTCTAGGCTTAACCATTATAGGACAAGTATACATGTCTCCTTTGACTAATTCGGTCAAACACATTTCGGTCGGATCGTATGCCTCGTTATTGATGGTATGAACATCAAAATTTGGGTCTCTATAATAAGTCCCCTTGCTAGAATTTTTTATCTGCTCTTCTTCTCTTAGCAATCGTTCATACCTAATCACGTTCGCACTCAATTGGAAAAGGTCAGGAAATTCATTGTCTTCGAATTTCTTTTTCAAATCAAAGTTTAAACAACCTTGAGCGATTTTGATAAACTCTTTTTTCTAGCAAAGGTACAAAACTTTTACTTTTTGCTATCTTGAACCTTTGGAGAAAACATTCTACCCATTTGTTTGGCATTTGCCGTAGATTTGTTAAATTGGCCAAAGTAATTTCAGACTCGGTCTTATAAAACTGAGCATGGAATAATTGTTCCAATTGTTGCTATATTTGAATAGAGTTCGCTGGCAAATTGATGAACCAGGAGAAAGCTACTCCTATTAACGAACTAGAGAAAAGCCTCATTTTATGATAATCAGTTACATCACCACTTTGCAGTGTGAATCGCCCTATGTGTTCTAGAGTAGACACCTCCCCTAAACCGATAAACAGTGAGAATTCTGGCACTTTATACCCTTTAGGCCATGGATATGCTTGGTCTACCAAATCAGGATATGGCTTTGTGTAAGTCGGCCTAATGACAGGACGTACCCCAAAAGACATCTGATCCTGTACGATTTCCATAATTTGTTTCCTCAACATGACGTTGGTGTCATATGAAATTCCTACAGGTTGGTTAACCGGTTGATTTGTTTGAGGCCTAATGTTTGGTCCTTGATTGGCAACAAAGTTACCATAATTTGAGTCATTGTTACCATTAGCTTGAACATTTATTCCCTCATTAACATGTGGGGTATTCTGCCCATTATTTAGAATATTATCTCTTACATTTGGATTATCCCCAAGTTAGGCGTACCACTATCATTATTCTGATTTGACATTACACCATCCCCTGGTTTGAAGTAGAGGGACCAAAAGGTAGTTCTACCCCTTGATTTGGATTTAGGACTGGGGGATTATATCCCACAATTGTCCTAGTTTGAAAGTGGTCCGCAAGAGGCATAAATGGTTGACAAATTTGGCCTACTAACTTATTCATTATTTCGTTCAAAGTATTCAGTTGTTTGGCCATGTTGTCATAATGTGCATTCCCATTCCCGATAAATCTTTCCATATTATGAATATTTCGAAGATTTACCTGTTCAACGACATCTTGTGTGAATTCTCCAAGTAGTGCACGCATAGTTCGAGAACTCAACTCTGTCATTGATTCGTAACAACTGTTACTGCTCTGATACTGTCCATCTGTTCATGGAGAGCTATGATGCTCCTTATATCGCTCGATCACAGACTGGACTCCTCCCTGACTTGTTGCTTCCTTATCGGATATTTGAGGCATATTGTTTCACCTTTTGTATTTTCAACACCAAACACCACTGTCTCACTGGGCGTGCCAAATTGTTTCGTGCGGGTTAGTCGCTAACAATTAAAAAGAGATCAGACGATTGTGTAAGGGACAAACCTCTTGAGACAAAGTCCCAAAAATGGGTGTTTTTATTGGTGATGACTTTACAATTGGAAAATAAAACAGAATGCCTCCAAGGGGCGCAAGCACACGGGTTACTGAAAAGAAGTGTTTAAATCTAAACTAAGAAATTGAAAGTTACATATTCTCTATTTGAGAGTGTTTGATTCGGGGTCCTTTACTCTATGTCTTTTCTTCCATTTATACTCCCTGGATGATCTCTTTGTGATCAACCACTTAAAAACTGCTTGATCGCTCTATAACTGTCCACTTTCTTCATAGTGGCCAACTTGTCATGGAACTGTCTTCTCTAACTGCTGCCATTACTTTTTGTCGTTCAACCGTCTTCAATTGAATTCCTTGAATCATGGAACGTGATAGAGTTACTCAATAACTGTTTCATTAACCGCACTTTTGGGTAACCATAACATCTTATGTTTGCTAAGATCCTGGGCAACTCGAAGGTTTGGGCGAGAATAGAATCATAGCTCTGGGCGACTGCATGGCAATCCATTCGTTCAAATCTTGGGCGACTTGCAAGTTTGGACGATGGTATTACAGCATTCATGGGCTTCCCTATTTAGGTCTTTATCCTGAATTGCCTGATTGGGCTATTCTTTGGGCTATCAAATTTAGGGATCCTCCAATTGAGTTTCATTCCTTGGGCTATTCGATTTGGGCTGAACTTTTTGTGTGTCAATACTTAGCTACAATTCTCGTATCTGTAACATATGTAAAAGAAGATTTGAACTTGAGAGAGTTGTGGTTCACTGGAAATACTCTAATTTCAGTCTTACATATAAAGCATTTTCTAATCAGTAATGCTCTTTACATTGTTGGTATACCAAATCTTCACGGAAAATCTAATTGTAGGACAGTCGTTACACCGTTCATGTGGATTGCTAATTACGCGACAAGGAATTTTGCTGCGAAGGCAAAAGTAATATATCAAAGTTGTCTGGAATAAAGGGATAATTAAATTTAGTTTAAGTGACTTCTAATTCTTAACCAAGCGTGCTGTTAATATTCTTCTTCCATAGGACTAGATTGTTGTAAAATTGTAGGACAATTTATTGATGATTCTTTGATCTTACTAGAATATCTAGCTAAGTCACATCTATTCCAAGAAAGTCTTTTTCACTCTAATTGTAACTCTCATTTTGAACCCTATAACATACGGGGCATTGATTCTCAGTGAAATATGTACTTGAGTTTTGACTCTCTCTACTTTCCATTTTATTCTTTTCTTATATTTCTCTCTTTTCCATTAAATTTTATAACATGTTGTCAACAAGAAGAAACTTACCCAAATATAGAGAAAAAAACAAGATCAACACTGCAGAAATTTGTAGAATCTGGACCTGTCTAACTATGATCAAAACGTTAACATTTCAACATTCCATTGTGCGGTCGTCATAAAAATTGGCAAAATGTTTAAAACTCGTTGTTCTTCAAATTTAACGATTAAAATTAAAATCCAATGGTCCATTAATGAGAAATCTGTAGTGAATAATAGTCAAATTCTTGTAAAAATAAAAAATAAAAAATCGGTGACTATAATGTCAAAATATATTTTGGAACGCGATGTATAGAATTCAATCACAAGATCATATATTCCTTTGAATTGGTACTTTAGTATAAGGATTCCATATTAGCCCAATTACACAAATTGAATGAGTAGATTAAATAGTTATTCTAGTGAATATCCATGTAGTAGGAAAAATATCGCATCATATACCAAGTTAAGGATATTATTTTAATTAAAAATTCAAATAAATGGATATTCTATGAATTATAAAGTCATATAGTATCAAACTGAGATAAAGGCAAGAAAAAGAATCTATTTGGAAATGAAAAATAGATTCTCGGTTAATAAAAATATAAAGCACCATTCAAAAATAATTCAATTTTCTTCTCTTCTCTATAGTGTAAAATTAAAATCCTCGACTTCAAACTTCTTTATAAAATAGAAATATAATGGACCATTAAAATAATTTTAATGTGTAGTTTAAAAGTAGGAACAATTTTAAATTTATGAGAAAAATATTTCTTTGTAAGAACGTGGTGTTGAAAATAATTTTCAGAAAAAAAAGTTTTAATTTTAATGGTTGTCAAACACACCCTAAATTATTTATAAATATTAAGTCAATTTTTATCTATACATGTTTGGTTAATTTACTATTCATCATCCATCACTCATTTCTATATATTTATAATGTTAACGTTTTGTAACTACTTTCCAAACTCTATTTATTACTATGTTCTACGAGCATGTTCAACAGGCTCTCTATTTTTAAAGAGCATCTATAAATTTAAAAAGCAAAAATTTTAAAGTGCTCCAATAGCCTCTGTATTTTTAACATTTAATTTTAGCATTCCCAATATGTATTTATTGTTTTTTTTTTTTCATTCTTTTATTTTTACCATCTTCCCTCCAATAATTATGCCATTTCCCTCCATTTTCTTTTTTATAACTCAACTGCTGGTCTTCATTTTCACGCCATTCTAAACAAATTCAAGGTCCATTCATTTAAGAAAAAAATTATTATATTTCTTATACAAGAAAAGAAACGCATTTGTGTTCTTTTTGAATATGTCTTCAAGTAGATTAATCAAATTAGTTCTTGATGACTCTGACTCCACTGATGATTTGGAGATGGCAATAGCATTCGTAGATGGAGAGTTGCTCAACAAAAGGAGACGGATACTACGTCAAGGCTCAATACAAGGTCATAAATACATATTCCGCAATAGAATTCTTGGTCACCACAAGCTTTTTAATGACTCTTTTGGAAAGGATCCTATGTATTCTCCAAATTTACTTCGAAGAAGGTTTCGAATGAGCCAATCCCTATTCAATCTACCATAGAAACCCATGATCCGTACTTTGTCCAAAGAAGGAGTGCAGCTGAAACTCTTTCTTTGTCTTCTCTACAAAAAATTACTGCTGCTATGAGGATGCTTGCATACGAAGTTGCAGCAGATTTTATTGATGAATACATAAGAATTGGTGAAAGCACTGCAGTTGAGAGTTTAAAAAAATTTGTTAAGACTGTGGTTTCAATCGTTTCAGATAGATACATGAGAACACCAAACAAAGAAGATGTTTCCAGATTGCTAAAAGAAGGCGAAAAACGCGAGTTTCCTGAAATGTTGGGGAGCATTGATTGTATGCACTGGAAATGAAAAAATTGTCCAGTGGCGCCGCGTGGAAAGGTATATACGTTAGGCATGCTCGTGAACCAACTATAATTCTTGAAGCTATAGCTTTCCATGATCTTTGGATAAGGCATGTAGTGGTGTGTCAGGATCACATAATGGTATAAATGTTCTAGGCAAATCATTTTTATTCAAAGACCTTATTGAAGGTCGTGCTCCCCCAGCCAACTACTCAATCAACGGTTATAACTATACAATGGGATACTACCTTGCTGATGGTATATATCTTCCATGGTCAACATTTGTGAAATCGATTCCATATCCAATAGATGACAAACATAAACAATTTGCTACAACTCAAGAATCTGCAAGAAAAGATGTTGAACGAGCATTTGGAGTGTTGCAATCACGATTTGCAATTGTATGTGGACCAGCAAGTTTTTGGCATCGTGAAACTCTAAAAGATATCATGAAAGCTTGCATCATATTACATAATATGATAGTTGAAGATGAACAACATACTACTAATATAAACTTTGATTATGATGCTGGATATTATATGAATTATAGTCATATAGTATCAAACTGAGCTAAAGGCAAGACAAAGAATCTATTTGGAAATGAAAAATAGATTCTCGGTTAATAAAAATATAAAGCACCATTCAAAAATAATTCATTTTTCTTCTCTTCTCTATAGTGTAAAATTAAAATACTCGACTTCAAACTTCTTTATAAAATAGAAATATAATGGACCATTAAAATAATTTTAATGTGTAGTTTAAAAGTAGGAACAATTTTAAATTTATGAGAAAAATATTTCTTTGTAAGAACATGGTGTTGAAAATAATTTTGAGAAAAAAAAGTTTTAATTTTAATGGTTGTCAAACACACCCTAAATTATTTATAAATATTAAGTCAATTTTTATCTATACATGTTTGATTAATTTACTATTCATCATCCATCACTCATTTTTATATATTTATAATGTTAATGTTTTATAACTACTTTCCAAACTCTATTTATTACTATGTTCTACGAGCATGTTCAACAGACTCTTTATTTTTAAAGAGCATATTCTACAATTTAAAGAGCATCTATAAATTTAAAAAGCAAAAATTTTAAAGTGCTCCAATAGCCTATGTATTTTTAACATTTAATTTTAGCATTCCCAATATGTATTTATTGTTTTTTTTTTCATTCTTTTATTTTTACCATCTTCCCTCCAATAATTATGCCATTTCCCTCCATTTTCTTTTTTATAACTCAACTGCTGGTCTTCATTTTCACGCCATTCTAAACAAATTCAAGGTCCATTCATTTTAGAAAAAAAATATTATCTTTCTTATACAAGAAAAGAAATGCACTTGTGTTCTTTTTGAATATGTCTTCAAGTAGATTAATCAAATTAGTTCTTGATGACTCTGACACCAATGATGATTTGGAGATGGCAATAGCATTCGTAGATGGAGAGTTTCTCAACAAAAGGAGACGGATACTACGTCAAAGCTCAATACAAGGTCATAAATACATATTCCGCAATAGAATTCTTGGTCACCACAAAGCACTGCAGTTGAGAGTTTAAAAAAAATTGTTAAGACTGTGGTTTCAATCGTTTCAGATAAATACATGAGAACACCAAACAAAGAAGATGTTACCAGATTGCTAAAAGAAGGCGAAAAACGCGGGTTTCCTGAAATGTTGGGGAGCATTGATTGTATGCACTGGAAATGAAAAAATCGTCCAGTGGTGTGGAAAGGTATGTACGTTAGGCATGCTCGTGAACCAACTATAATTCTTGAAGCTATAGCTTTCCATGATCTTTGGATATGGCATGCATTTTTTGGTGTGTCAGGATCACATAATGGTATAAATGTTCTAGGCAAATCATTTTTATTCAGAGACCTTGTTGAAGGTCGTGCTCCCCCAGCCAACCACTCAATCAACGGTTATAACTATACAATGGGATACTACCTTGTTGATGGTATATATCTTCCATGGTCAACATTTGTGAAATCGATTCCAAATCCAATAGATGACAAATATAAACAATTTGCTACAACTCAAGAATCTGCAAGAAAAGATGTTGAACGAGCATTTGGAGTGTTGCAATCACGATTTGCAATTGTTTGTGGAGCAGCAAGTTTTTGGCATCGTGAAACTCTAAAAGAGATCATGAAAGCTTGCATCATATTACATAATATGATAGTTGAAGATGAACAACATACTACTAATATAAACTTTGATTATGATGCGGTTTATGAAGTTCCAAACATATCGGTTTCACGTGACCATACAACATACTTTTTGAATTTATAGAGGGTCATCATCGTACTAGAGATAAAAATATTCACTCTCAGCTCCAAAGAGACCTTATGGAGCACATTTAGAATATACATGGAGCTCAAAGCATGTCTTAATCTTATGAATTAACTTCTAGAATTATATGTTATTATGTTTATCCCAATCTTAAGAGTTTCTCAAATGATTTATTTCCCTAAATCTCTTTTCTTTTATGCAAATGCTCTAAGAAATGGTTATTCCTAAGAGGGGCAGGGGAGGGGGAAACAAATGAGATTGACTCGAATTACATCCCATTCCTGCTAAGTTTCTATTTCTGATGTTGCAATAATTAATCACATCAACATAAGGAAGGCAAGAAGAAAAAGGAATTCAAGCTATATAAAGACAAATTAGTTGCTATTTTGATTAAGCTAAATTCATAGGCTAGAATATGTTGAATTTTACATAATGATGAAGATAGCAATTTCTACCATACGTCGGACTTTTACAGGAGAAAAAGAACCAGTTAACCCAAATATGTAAGCAAATACTCATGGACCTGCTTCAGCAGATTTTAATTACGCCCTTAATCAAGCTAAATTCAACGACCTACAGTTCTTTTTGCGAGAATTTCCTTCTGATATTGCATATATAAATCTGCAAGCATTTGAGGCATTCCAATTGTATCCATCATCATTATCCTTTCATCCTCTTTCATTTGTTCCAATTGAAGCTTTTCTTCCTCATAGGCAAGTCTCTTTTGTTCTTGAGCATATTGTCTTTCAAACATTTCTATTTTCTTCTTATTGAATTGTTTCTTTTCTTCTCTCATTGCTTGTAAGAAAGTCATACATGCTCTTGATGAGTCATTTCTAGTATCTTTATCCTTCATCTTCTTTCGATCTTTTTCGGCCTTTCTTCCAGGTGATCTTTCCAAGTCTACAGAGTTAGAATTTTGAATATTATCATCTCCAAGATCCACGCAAGTCCCTTGTGTTTGACCAATGGTGAAATCAGATGAAGAACTTGTGGTTTTCCTTCTTATCGGTTTTTTATTTTGGCAATCTTCCAACCACTTTGGCTGGTACCTTAGCATATTTAAGCAATGTTCAAATTTAAATGGATGCCTTTATTTAATTCTTGGTACAAGAGTTTTGCATTAGCAATCTGGAAAAAAAATAATAATAAAATATCAAACTAGAAGTGAATTATTAATGATATGTATATCAAAATAAACATGATTGTAAATATCTTATCTTGCTCGTTAACACCACTTTGGTTTCTAGATTCAATTTGGGCATAGCATCCACAAAATTTATTTGTAGCCAGTTGAATGGTTGACCAATGGTTCATCAAAGAAACTTGTGTTCCCGTAGATTCAAATTTCTTGTACTTGTGAAAGTATTCCCACAATCAGAGTCCAAAAGGCCTTTTGTTTCTGTTCATTTCCATGTTGTGCATCCAAACTAACATTGAGCCATGCTGACACAATGAGAATATCCTCTTCCACAGTAAAGTTCTCACCTCTTGATCTTTGAGAGTTGGTTCTAAAGGAGCATTTGACACATGAAATTGATCATCAAAATTGGGATATTGGGTTGAAAACTGTGGATTTTCATTTGTATCATTATATTGATTTTCATACATGCTTGTTTGAATATCCATGTTGAAGAAAAAGAATATACACACACACACAGCATAAATGAAATATATACATGTATTGCAGAAAATGGCCGTTGCAATGATTCAATAAAATGTGCATTGAAAGTTGGAATCTTTGAAGCAATAAATTATAGAGAAATGGGTTTGGCTTTCCAAATTTGGAGAGTCAAACCTACTCTTTATTTTAAAATGTTAAATTGAAGAGTCTCTTGGAATAAAATTAAAATTTTAAAGATTGACTCTTTAAAATAGAGAGCATTTCACTTTTAAAGAGGTTGTTGGAATTGCTCTAAAGGTCTACCAATTGCTAAGTATGCCTAAGCGCGGGACAGAGAGAAATGCCTCGCCTAGTGCCTGGGTAGGAAAAATGTGGTCAACGTAGATAAACTAAGGTGTGACAATGCAACAACCATGCTAGATATCCAGGTTTAGTGACAAATTTTCATTTCCATAAAATATTTGGCAATTTATCATTGGAAGTTGGAAAAAGAGAGAAAAACACTCAATCACAATTTGCCAAATCACCCTACTTTCTGCAGTCTATTTCCAATCCTTGTCCAACCAGCTTATTTGACTATGCAAAATTGGTGTGCACCTTTTTATTTGGCAAGATATATTTTTTAATTTTGAAGTTGAGTTTAAAAAAAAAATGTTTAATAATTTTAAAACAAAAAATGAAAATAATTCCAATAAAAAGTATATTCTAGTCCAGACCTAGACCACGAATAATATAGTTTTTGCTTACCAACAAAACATAATTGATATGTTTTCGTTGGAATTTTGAAAAATATTTTTACATTTCCTATATTCAAGGTATAAATTATTTTATATATTCATTGATTTAAAATACTTAAAATTATATAAAAATAGGTATAATGTCTTCTTACGCTTTGACTGTATCTGACTTCTTAGGTCCTGTTTGAAGCCCATCATTTGAAAAATTAAAGAATTTTGAATAATATTTTTAGCGAATGCATGGTTAAATAATAAGGAAACTTTATTAGTTTATGTGTAGAATATTTTATAGTATGAATGTATGGTGTGGAATGATACTATAACAAATAATTTAATTTTTTAAAGGTTGCCAAATAGGGGCTCAAAGCTTGAGGCTTGAACTTCGTGCCTTGTCCCTTCTTACAATTTTAAGAACTGCTTAAAATCTTAACAAACATGGTTTCTTAAGAGGATATTATTTAAACCATATTTGTATAAATTAAAATCTAAATTTTAATTTAAGTCAAATTCAACAATTAATTTTGACTACGTATTTTATGGGACTTACAATTGTTCAACAACTTTTATCAAAACTTCTAAAATTTTAATTTTAATCCCACCAAATAGGATTTTAATTATAGCCATGCCACACGAGCTATACAATTTTCAATTATCTTAGGTGTATAATATTTGTACATAGCAATTCATACAACCCTATCATGTGAAGGGACAGGGCCATGTGAAACTTGCTGATGCAACAAGCATCCAAACCCTGCAATTTTTTCCATTTCCCGATTTGCATCAAAAAGTCAAAAACCAAATCCCTCCCTATTCCACATAGTGCATAGCTCAATGCCTCAATCCAAAAGGCTATGGCGAATTTAATCTAGGGAAAATTGTAGTAGAGATTTCAAATCTTTAAAACATTAGCAAACTTTATCCAAACCTTTTATTTGTTGCGTCATCCAAAACTTTTCGAAACGTTGCGGCAGAGGCCCTTTTTGACGATTTTCATTCAAATGTCTCTTAGTTAACTAAAAAATTTGATTTTGACCATATTTTTAATATTTCTGAAAGGGTAAAATAGTAACTTTTCATTTATTACATTAAAATAAGTTAGAAATTAAATTTAAAAAAATAAGAAATTAGAAAATAAAGACCAATCATCCACCCCACCCAAAATTAGTTCCCGACCACCTCCACCTCCAAAACGATCCCCAACCATAAAAATCCAAACCAAAATGCATCCCATGGAAATATAAAGACAAATAAACCAAAATGTAACCCACAGATCTATGGTTCAAATAAAATGGATTTTCTGTAGGTCACCTCCAATATTAAGGATGTATGGTAAAATCATTGGAATGTTTCACAATCATAGATGCCGCTTCCTCTGTAATTTTTCAAGGGTTGTTGATTTTTTGTTGCTAGTAATGGGGTAAAATCAATGGAATGTTTCACAATCATAGATGTTGCTTCCTCTGTAATTTTTCAAGGGCTGTTGATTTTTCAAGGGCTTCCAGAAGACGATTGATTTTTATTTTCTAATTTCTTATTTTTTTTAAATTTAATTTCTAACTTATTTTAATGTAATAAATGAAAAGTAGCTATTTTACCCTTTCAAAAACATTAAAAGTATGGTTAAAGTCAAATTTTTTAGTCAACTAATAGCCATTTGAATGAAAATCCTTAAAAAGGACCTCTGTCGCAATGTTTCAAAAGATTTAGAATGACGATTACAATAAATTAAAAATTTGAAAAAAATATACTAATACTTTAAAGGTTTAGAACTTTCACTGCAATTTTCCGTTTAATCTACTATACAACTCCAATTCCACATAAATTCACGGGCGGACCGGGGGTCTTATAGGGTCACTTGACCCCTAGTTTTTGTAATTTTTTTTAAGTTTTAGGTCAAAGTTGCAAAAAATCAAAAGCCCTAAAATATAAATTGAAAACTGGAAGCAAGGGCACAACAGCAGCCAGCAGGCCTCCGTCTCCCACTCCCACTCCCACTCCCACTCCCGCACGCTGTATCTCTTT
Source organism: Olea europaea var. sylvestris (assembly GCF_002742605.1). NCBI lineage: Eukaryota > Viridiplantae > Streptophyta > Magnoliopsida > Lamiales > Oleaceae > Olea > Olea europaea. Next base: position 1,175,410 of record NC_036255.1, read on the forward strand.
TCCACTCCCAGGGCAAGTCGGCAACTGACCAACGGTGGCAACTGGCAAGCCGCCTGTGCACTGCGACCGTGCGACGACTGCAGCTTTCCACGGTCTGTCGGTCCATCCCTGACGCCATGCAAGTTGCGACTGCGTGCGTCCGCCCTTAACTTCCGGCCGTCTCCAAACTCCAATCCATTCACAATCCACTCGACTGCCGTCTTCTTGAATCTTGAAGGTGTGTCACAACTCACATGTTCATCTGATTTTAGTTAATTTCTTCCAATTCCATTTTAGTGCTGTGTTACCCCTGATTTAGTGATTGACTGATTTCAATTCCATTTCTAATTTATATGCAACTCATTCCTTATTTATTTGGTTTCCCCTGAGTTAGTGATTTGCTATTAATTGTGTTTTCTAATTTTTGGTTTAGTTTTGTGTTTTTCGATTAAGGGATTTTTGATTTTAGGAATTTAGGGATTTCGATTTAGGGCTTTCTTATTTATATTCATATGTGAATTGATTTAGGAAGATTGGAACTTTGTTTGAATTTTGGTAGGTATGATTTAGAAGAAGAAACTGATTTGAGGATTTCTAATGTTGTTGATTTTTTGTTTGTATCAGTTATGGACAAATACTTTAAACGAAAATCTACGCATTCCTGTGACGATCAAAATATCATTGAAAGGAACGTTCGAGAGAAAAGGGATCAAAATAATGTTGATGTTGATATTGATGTTGATGTTGGAGATGTTGGGGATGTTGATGTTGCACAGCTTCCTTTGGATCCTGGATTAAGAGTTCCAATACAGAATTATGATGTTAACGTTCAAGACGTGATTCGAACAGCATATATGCAAAGGGGTCCTTGTCAGCCTCGCAGTCATGCATTTCCATCCACAAGAATGGGTAACAAAGATAGGCGGTTTTGTGTTTCGTGGTATAATGAGCATCCTACTTGGTTGGAATATAGTATAGCAAAAGATGCAGTGTTTTGCTTTTACTGCTATCTTTTCAGTTTGAGTGGTGGTTCATTTGTTAAAGAAGGATTTTCGAATTGGAAAAAGAAAGAATATATTAGAAAACACGTTGGGGCTTCAAGTAGTGCACACAATCAAGCTCGGGTGAAATATGAATTGTTCAAGAATCAAAAACAAAGTAGTCGAACCTGTCTGGTTAAGCAATCTCATCAAGCTCGAACTGATTTTCAAATTCGATTGAATGCATCAATTGATTGTGTTAGATTTCTTCTACGTCAAGGGATGGCATTTCGTGGATACGATGAATCCGAAGATTCAAACAATCAAGGAAATTTTCTTAAACTATTGCATTGGCTGTGTGATCATAATGCTGAGATTAAGGCCGTTGCTTTATTGAATGCGCCCGAGAATTTCAAATTAACATCACCAAGAGTGCAAAAAGATATTGTGAGTGCTATTGCTTCTGAATGTCTACATGTGATTATCAAAGATGTTCGTGACAGTTTCTTCTCAATTTTAGTTGATGAATCTCGAGACATTTCAATGAAGGAGCAAATGTCAGTTATCATTCGTTATGTGAAGAATGGGTGTGTATTGGAACATTTTATTGGTGTCATTCATGTTTTGAGTATCACGGCCGCCTCACTTAAGGTTGCAATTGATCAATTATTCTCAACGCACAACTTAAGCATATCTAATTTGAGAGGTCAGGGATATAATGGAGCTAGTAACATGCGAGGTGAATATAATGGCCTCAAAGCACTTATTTTGAAAGAAAACCCAAGTGCTTACTACATTCATTGCTTTGCTCATCAACTTCAACTAGCTCTTGTAGTTGTGGCACAGAAACATCCAAATATTGAAACTTTCTTCACTATAGTACACAAATTGGTGAATATTGTTGGGGGATCAGCTAAACGGAATGACCTTATTCAAGAGAACCAAAGATTGAAAATTCTTGAATCACTTAGTATTAGTGAAATATCAAGCAGATGGGGTCTCAATCAAGAAATTACACTTCAGCGTCCTGGTGATACACGTTGGGGCTCTCACTATAGTTGTTTAATTAACTTAATTGTCATGTTTCCAACTATAGTCGACGTTATTGAGATGATTGCTACCGACACTACAAGTACCGGAACAAGAGGTGATGCATGTATTTCGTTGGAGTTGATGTTAAGATTTGAATTTGCATTTAATCTACATCTCATGAAAATAATTTTAGGGATTTCAAACGAATTGTCAAGAGTATTGCAAAGAAAAGATCAAGATATTGTTAATGCTATGAGATTGGTGCAAATATGTAAAGCCCAGCTTCAAGCTATGAGGGATGATGGATGGGATTCCTTTTTTGAATTGGTTTGTTCGTTCTGTGAAACTCACTCGATCAATGTTCCCAATATGAATGATATGTTCATAACTTTAGGTCGTTCACAGCGTGAGACAGTGACAAATTTGCATCATTTTCGTGTGGAAATGTTTTATGCCGTCATCGATATGCAACTTCAAGAGTTGAATGATCGTTTTTCTGAGATAAACAATGACTTGCTCCTTTGTGTTGCGTGCTTGTCTCCAAATGATTCATTTACTGCCTTTGACAAGACCAAAGTGTTGCGACTATGTCAGTATTATCCAGTAGATTTTGATGCAGTAGATATCTTAAAACTTGAAGATCAACTAGATACATATATTCTTGATATGCGCACTTTCGGAGAGTTTGAAGGATTACAAGGCATTAGTGATCTTGCACAGAAGTTGGTTGCAAAAAATAAACATAAGGTATATCCATTAGTCTACAAGCTTGTGACATTAGCTTTAGTTCTTCCGGTGGCTACTGCTACAGTTGAGAGAGCATTTTCTGCAATGACTTACGTCAAAAATCGTCTATGCAATCAAATCGGAGATCAGTGGTTGAATGATAGTTTGATTGCATATATTGAGAAAAATGTTTTTGACAAGATTGAAAATGATGTAATTATGGAACGTTATCAAAGTATGAGAACACGTAAAGAACAATTGTAATAAGATATCTTTTACTTTAATTTTTTGTCACTTTTTTTTAAAGTTTGATTGTGAACCTAATCCAAAATGTCTACGTCCGTCCCTGCATAAATTCCTATCCAAATTACACCGCCAGCACAAACCATATAGCACAAGCTTTACAGGGAACTCGATAATGCTCTCTCTAATATTTGCAGCAAGAAACTCCTTGTCGTCGGTGCCATTGGCTACCAACGCAGTGGAAGCTGAGGCTCAGAAGTCTTCCATGACTCCAGCCAAATTGCTTCAGTTTTGTGTTGGCCAAGGTTTTGATTTGCACCAGCTTGAGTCGGGTTATCGGCTCATCATTGGTGTTATCAATATTCCTCATGATCGAGGTTGTGAAGCTCACTCCGATGGTAATCTATAACATCTATACATGCTTATGTGCGTGTTTATAAAAAATAATTCATTTTGGTATTTGCATTTTTATTGTTTGACTTTAATTTCATATTTTTTGATAAATTCAATTATGATGAATCTCAGTCCCAAATTTAGAGCAATGTTACAAACTACACACACGCTGTGTGCATTGTTATGTTGACTTTCTGCAACAAATTCCTCATCCCATTTGACTTTTATGTTTTGAAACTGAAACTGCACCGTTGTTGGATTGGTTCGTGATGCTGTTGTTCTTTAAAAAGATGTGAGAACTTAGTTTTCTGCAGTTGATCAGAATGCATAAAGTCACTGGTTTATGTATTACTGCTACCATTGATGAAAATTGTAGATGTGATGTCTCAAGTCCTTGATGATAAATCATAGAAGAATCCAACCTATATGTAAGGAAGCTTGTTAAAGATTCATTAGAAAAAAATAAACGTGTTGCTTCAGTGAAAGTTTAAGCTTTTAGATTAGGTGATTCTACTAACTTTGTAAAGTTGTCCATGCATGGTAAAGGAAAATGACATCAATGTTCCTCTTAAAAGGAGTAGGCATTCAGTAGAGAAAATTCTAGATTCGTCTGTGTTTGGGATTAGAGTAAGCACTAGAAGAAATTCGCTGTTGTTATTTCTCAATCTTAGCCTCTTTAGGTATAATTCTGTTATAGCCTGAATCTTGCAGTTTTTACCACCTTCCTTTTGATTTAGTGCTGAGAGAGGTTAAAGCTTGAGCTCACGTTGATGTAGGTGAATTAGCAGCTAACCACAATAAATCTTGAGTGTTCTTGCTGTTGTGATTGAATTTCTTTTGGTTGAATTGGGAAGATAACAGAGTCAGTCTAAGATAATGCACTTAACATACATATTATATTTAACATACATATTACATTTTCCCTCTTCCCAAGTCCCATATGAAAATGTGTCTTGTTTGGTCGAGTGATTTGTATAATGCTAGTTTACTTCTCAAAAGCATAGGCTTTCTATAATATTTTCTACGAATAGTGGAAATATTATGGAATATAACTTCAAAAAAGTAGCATACGGTTTGGACACTGTAATATTACAAAAATTGATAGAACATATTATTCCTGTTGCTTTTCTTGAGAGGTACAGTTTACTCTCATGTTTTCATAATGCATGTTAACCCTTATCAGGAATTTGAAAATGTGGAGATTGCATAGAACAAACACAACTGTGATTAAACAAAAATTTTTATCACTTGTAATAAGAGTCGATAAACAGCAAAGTCATGTGCAATTTTTCGAAAATGATTGTCAAAAAATTATTATTGAGGTTGATATAATTCTTGTTTTTCTAGGTGATGTATTGGTACATTGTGTAGTTGATGCTGTATTGGGGGCATTGGGACTTCCAGATATGCGGGAAATCTTTCCAGACAATGATTCTAAATGGAAAGGCGCGGCATCTTCCGTATTCATCAAAAGGAGCTTACAGCTTCTTTACTTTTTCTTTCTTATTTCTTAATTATAGTATATGGTGTCTTTTACACTGTTTACAATATTTATATTTAGATAATTTTTTTACTAGATTGCTTTGTTGTGCTAAGTATTCACCTTTTCTTAGCAAATTTGTTAGTATATTGTGTTTCAAGACTTTGACACCTTAATCTATATGTGAATTGGAGGTCTTGTGGATTTCTTTATTTGTCATTCACAAATTTTTTGCCTCGTTGATGCATAGTTTGCTGACTGAAACTATCTGCTTCTTAGATGTAGTACCAGGGGATAGATCTTGTTAATACTCATTGCAGTCACACGAGGTTGGATGGATCAAGACTATTAAGAAATCTGTTGAAGAATTCGTTGGAAATTACCAATGCAGTTTGTTTATAAGAACCCTTGTGACAAATGGGGTGCAAGCAAGTATGCAGTTGCAAAACCTTCACACACGCCCCTTGTCAAGCTCTTAGCTACTTTTATTATCAACTAATTGCTATTTTCTGATTTCATTTTTTTTTTTTTTTTAACGGTTTACATGTAAGAGCATTGAGATTATATTGACCACTTGATTTTTGTATATATTCCCCTTTACAATCTAAATTATTCTTGCGACATGGTTCATATTAGGTCCGGTTAATGCACGAGTCAGGTTATGAGCTTGGAAACTTAGATGCCACTTTGATTCTGCAAAGAACTAAAGTAAGCCCGCACAAGGAGGCGATCTGGGCTAATTCGTGCGAGTTACTTGGTGCAGACCCTTAAGTTGTAAACCTGAAAGCGAAAACTCACGAGAAAGTTGACAGTCTTGGGGACAATGGGAGTGTTGCAGCACATACGGTGGTTCTCCTTACGAGGAAGTATTAGGCAGGTTTGAAGTCACAATGTTAGGATTGTATGTGTTACTGCTAGTGGATATTCAATTGCGTAGTTCTTACAGTTGACCTAAAAGATGCAATTGATAGTCCAAATGTACGAGAAATTGTACTGATAATGAATCACAATATAATTAAGACTGTGTGCATAGATTTTACCGGTTGTGTCACATACACAATGATTTTACATAACAGTTTACATACATGTGATGTGGAAAGATATGATTGGATTAGAATTTCTTCAACTAGAAAAAAAAATTCTCCACTTTCTTTTTGATACCTCATTTGTATGTAAATTATTATCGAACTATTTGTACAAGTAACATTATTTCTTATTCACTTCTCTCGCTAGTAGTTCAACTACCCTCAAACCTTCTGCTGCTTAGAGAAATTCTGCCTTTAGTTAAAAGCTGCGGGGGCTGGAGTGGGAAACTTAACTAGCTCGAATGCCTATGTAACACCCAAATTTTCATAGACTCTAGAGTGTTACAAAGGATTTACCCTCTTTTTTTTTATTGTATTAAAGGCATGAAAATGAAATAAAATTCTTTATAAAAAAATATCTAGAACATTCATAAATTAAAATTAAAATTAAAATTTGAAAATTGTATCTTTGAAAATAAATATAATCAACTAACTATTAAATAGACATGTCTTTGAACATTAATTAAAAATTAATTAATAATCAATGAAAAGATTTAAAACTTAAGCTGCGTTTGATTGGAGGTGGAATTCCATGGAAAATGGAATTGGAATTTTACATTCCAATTTAATCTTATTTGATAGCATTTTTTTAGCCAAGAATTGAATTTCCATTTTGAGTTCACATAAGCTAAATTCCACCAATTCAAGGAATTGGAATTCTCACCAAAATGGTGAGAATTAGAATTCCCGATGATTGTAGCATTTATTTTTTTATTTTTGCAATGGAAACAAATTCTAAACCTTGTTTGGTCCCCATTAATTTTCATTACATTATATTTCATTTTTCTCTCTTATTTTCAACTACACAATCTTCCATAAAATAATATTATACGTAAATAGAAAATTTTTCTTTCTTTTTCAACCACTTATTTTTCAAAAAAATACTATTCCACTCATTAATGTTTCCATAAAGTGGGGGTCAAACAGGAGCTAAAAATTATTGTAAAAAAATATTTTCCTTTAATTAACAATTTTCATATAAAAACAAAGTCAAACGAACACCGAAAGATAGATGATTTTCTTAAAAAAATTTTTGGGCAATGGAAACAAATTTCATCCCCAATACCAATAAATTCTATCCTTTTAATTGACAATTTTCATGTAAAATAACGCGAAACGAATACCAAAAAATATTTTCATTTCAACATTTTTCACGTAGAAAATTATACCAATTAAATACAATAGTTTACAATTCACGGGAAAACAATTTCATGGCAATTCAATTCATTGGAATTCATTTTCTAGACAATTCAATTCCATCTCTGCAATCAAATGGATCCTTAATGTTTTTTGTTTTCGAATCCTATTGGCAGTCCACATCGTCTTACCACAATTCCAATAAACCTGAACTAACCTGAAAAATTACTGTAAGAGTGAGCATTTAAAAATACTTAATAAGATATGTGTAGTTTAAATAGAAAAATATATAACAATAAAATAAGTAATTCATACCACATATGTTTTGAGGTATATTGATGACCAAGTGAAACACCCATCAGTAGTATTTTGAATTCTCGAAAGATTTTACATTTCATTATAAAGAACTCAATAGAGCTTCATTTCATTAGGTCGAACCAGAAAGTCCACTGACAATTCATGTATATTTAATTAATTATAAAAATATACGAAAATAAATCGCTTGCACAAAAATATGTTACCCCATTATTGAAAGGTCGTAAAAAGAAAATAAAATCTTGCACATGAAAATTCTCCTATTATTTATCTATACTTTTCCTTTCTTTCTCTATCTCTCTACCATGACTCTCTTTATTCGCTGTGGTAAAATAATGAGAATTCCTATAATATTTATAGTGAAAATTCTCAATTGAATTTGTATTCAACTAGAATTGGAAAACTGTGTAATACAAAAAATTTGAATAAGAATTTATTTCAAATAATAGAATTATGATTACTATTAAAATTTATCAAAACCAATTTAAGATTACTATTAAACTTTATCCAAATCACCAAAAGATTACCACTATCAAAATCAACATTTCTCATCTCACAGGAGGATACCATAAATTAAATCATAAACTAAGTTTAATTAATTACCAATTAAAGATGACTTTTTTTTTTTTTTTTGTAAATTTTATATCCTAACTTATTTGAATTAATTTTTCTCGAGTTCATAATGCGTTATTTAATACGAACTATAAAACAAGTCCAATATTGATATGCTAAATCTCGCTCTATCAAAATTTAATTACTTGTCCCAAATAAAATTAAAATTAATACTATTTCGCTTTACCCCCTCAACTTTCAAAATATAGTATATAAAACATAAATTTTAGAGCTGTACTACCTGTACAGGCCCATTTGCACTGAGATTGTCACATGGGAGTGGATCCCACAATGCAAATGGGCCTGTGCAGGAAGCATTTTTCTAAATTTTATTCTATAAAATTTTCGGGGGGCGTTAGAGTCTTATGCTGACTATTCATGCCTGAAATGAATTCATGAACAGGTAAGGATTTGACGTGAAGATGTTGTTTCCTTTTTTTTCTTGGGGGAGCGGAGTTATCTTGCTCAATTCAACTCTTATGTTGAATGGAAACCGTCCAAATAAATATTTTTCCATGAAATTTCAAGGTTGAAGATTTAAATGTACAAAGAAAAAGGTCGAGCATTCAATTTGCAATTGATCCCATACTTTGGAAGACTATAACTGCAATTTTTTGTTGTTGTATGCATGCAAGTACAAGAGTTAAATTCCAAATAAATTTGGACATCACATCTCACACAAAAAGATTTCATCATGATAAAGAACAGCTAACTGGAATAGTCAAACAAAAATGTTCATCCTATGCAAAATCTTATAACTATAGCTGGAAGGTTCCCAACTCTTGGCCATGACGCGTAAGCTTAACTTTTCTTTCGCCAACCCACTCGAGCCTATAGGACAAATCAAGATTATGAATCAAGAGCATCAATCTGTCCATTTCACTCGAATCCTGGCCATTCCCCTGCAACATAATAAAGTGATGAATATGTACATTTGGTATTCAGGATGGAAAAAACTTTTCCTTGCCATGCCATGCCATGCCAATGAAGGAATTACTAAACGAAAAAAATAACAGAACGTAAAATTGAACTAGGCTAATGAGAAAACTTGATAAAGAGATTTTTAGCTAAGCTTCAAAATAGTGAAAGTTATTTTTAAGTAACCTTTTGTTTCCAAACATGTATGTGTACATTACTTTCTCTTACCTTTTATTAACTTACATTGAGAGTACCTCTTATTTCACTCTCAAAATAAAAACATATTTCCTACTTCGACCAAAATAAAATCAATTTATCTTTTAAAAATACTTATTTACCTATAAGTAAACTTTTTAAGCTTCCCCAAATGTATTAAAATATCAATGCCAATTATAAAAAGAAGTCAGGAAACGATGAGAGGCATTACATATATAGCCTTGACAGTGTACTGTTAGCCATTAAGAAGACATCTAGTTCAGAAAATAACCTACCGGATGAGGAGTTCTTAAATTAGTGGAAATCACTTATAAAAACTAAATATTTACATATGGTAATGTGAATCCTAGAACTTGACAAAATTGAAACAATCTATCAAATGCTCATGCATCACTAATTGCATTATAGATCAAAATATATTCTGTATTTCCTTCGTCATGCTCATTCATTTATATATTTGTTTTGGTTTAATTTCTCCTCTATTGTAGTCGTCCATCAGAAAAAATATTTTCCTAACCTACATGATGCATGAATACGCATGGATCGAAACATATAAAATGAAGCCAGAACCATATAAAATATTACCGGTGAATTGGCTTGCCTATCATTATCCAATGCACTCGCCATTATGCTGGATCTAGTAGAATTAGGTGAAAATCCCTCCCATGGGGGAACAAAGATCAGTTTCGTGCACTGTACAGGCACGGGATTTCGGCTAAGTTTCTCCCACCAAACAGATCCCAATGACCACCATCTGATCATCAAACCATTCTCAGAAAATGCAACTAGCCCCTGCAAGAGAACTGATCCTTAAAGAATTTCTAATGATCAACTTTAAATCCTTATAGAGCTTATCAACTTCAAGCATGTCTTTTTCTGGAAAGTAAGAATAGACTTATTTTTAGAATAGCAAGACTTTAAACTAAAAGTACCCCTCCCTATGCGTAAAAACTTGTAAGAAAGCCCAACTGTGTTTTGACAAAAAAATATTTTCTTTAGGCTTAACCAAAAGTGCTTGAGTCATTTCAGAAGTTTCATACAAGTACTGCAGAAGGTGTCACAAGTGAGCATTATAATGCGAAGAAATAAAATTAAAAATCCTATAAAAGGTCTACTAGGCACAAAAGCTTGTAAGCCCTAAGAACAATCTAACAAGGTCAATGCGAATTACCCTAAAGGATAATCGAAAATGAGTAAACAAAGATCTCTGAAGAGGAAAAGCATCAGCTTGGCGATATCGAAGGCAGAGACACAAATCTCTACAAGCAATCGAAGCAGAAAATGTTTGAATTAGGAAGAATCAATTGAATTAGTTTACTGATTGATACACACTTTTACTGGCCAATAGAATAAAGTAGGAATATGAAGTTTAATTTCAGATTCATTTTCGAACATACAAAATATTAAATGCCCTTCTATTAGAACGTTTAAAAAAGAAAAGAACACAAAAAATAATATAAAGCTGGTGTGAGGGAATGTGTAGGAAAAGTATTTGAGCAATTAAGGAAAAAAATGATTTCAGACGCGAAGTAAGAACTAAAATAAACTACTGACCTATGTCTGTGTACAAAATATGCATGCATGGAGGCACCATCGTTTATCAATCATATGGGTGTAAAACTAATGCTGACTTAAGATGATGTATGCAAATATCATATCCTTACAACAATACTAAACATTAAATACTAGAATCACCTTGCAACATATGGTGCAATATGTGAGACATGCTTTGCTTGAATTGCAATCTACTTATAGGCAAATTCAAATCCGTAGGGACTTACTGTAAAACAAATCTGTCGAACTTATAAAAGATAGAATGCTAGAACTTCCTAGACAGCATGTAACAAAGATAAATTACGAGCTTGTTTTATAGCAATAGTAATTAATCGTTGTTTTTTCAAGGTCATTTTTGAATTGAAAATAAGTTCGACTCTTGAAGAATGTGTTGGTTGCTTAAGTGTTGTGCACCGCATCAAATCTATTTAGTAGGGTGTTTTAATTGGAGTATCACAGTCGAACAAGTCCTGGTTGGAGCCAAGACAGGTATGCATGTCTCAAACAATTAGAGACAAACGAGCAAACGAAAAAAGAGTTCATAGTATATCGATCAGTGGTACCTCTCCATCCGGTGAAAAGCTTAGAGCTGTTATTGCAGTTGTTACAGCCATTTCCAAGGCCCCTCCAAGCAAACTTGGAAGTCCCGGAGGTCCACTTGCATCCAAGATCTTTATCTTGCTCATGCTACATGAAAGTTGCAAGTGACAAGAAGTTCAAATTGAGAAACTGGGTGAAAATCACATCTCCATGTCTACAAAAAAACATTTTGTGACATACATCCTTGCTAACATATACCTCATCATGGTCAGGCCTTTGAAGACCATTAAACAAAATAACAGTCACATACTACAGAAATAAGCACACAAAATGCTATATAGAGCTCAAGAAGGTATGAGTCAGCATCTTAGGCATAAAGAAGAAAGGGGAATCCAGAGAAGTTTTTTTATTTTGATCTCGGGCCTATATACAACACACACACACACACAAATAGGTTATTGTACGACAATCATTGCAATTGGTCATACCATCACCCTTATGTTTATGAAGGGTAGTAGCATGTCCATATTAGCCAAATTTCATGCATATTGGAAGGGTAGAATGTAACGATATATGTGCAAATTGGCAAACCCTATATCTCCAGTCCATAATTCTACTCCAGACATTATGAATCCATAATAATGCCATATATGTATATGTGTGTGTATATATATATATATATACACACACATATATATACATACGTATGTACGTACGTATACGTGTATACGTACGTATATATATATATATATATATACCTATATATATATATATATGTATGTATGTATGTATGTATGTATGTAGTTATGTATACATATATGTGTGTGTGTGTGCGCGCGCGCGCGCGCGTATTACCTTTGCATTTCATACACCCGAATACTCGAATTATTGATATCTCCAATTGCATCCCCAACAGCCAACCGGGTTGAATTATCATTTAGGGCTACCATAGGGAACATACGCACAACTTCCTTCAATGCAGCCATGGAAGTCAGAATGCAAGTTTTGCGCATGACTAGATTTCCAGGATCCATAGTCTGCAAAATGAAAGTGACCACCTGCAAACCTGTCTAGGTGTTAGAAATATAAAAAATTGATATTACTTCAATTTAAGCAGACTAAAGTATTGTAATAAAAATGCATCAATAGTATTGAACATCCTTTTTACAAGGTGAGATACCAGAGATCTGGGACTGCTGAACCAGATAAACAATAAGAGAAATTTGTGAGAGAACGATAATAAATATAATCATGTGAGTGATCAAATATTTGTTTCTACAAACCTTATCAAGGTATGGAGCTAAGCTTCTAGGCGAACCACGGACGACCCTTATCAAAGTCATGAGAGAAACCACGTGAACAGGTGAATCAGATGCAGTCGACCAGATTTGGCTTTCTATCACATGAAGAAATCCAGGTATGTCAGCCATTGCTAAACTAGGAAGAAGAATCCCAACCAAAGTTTCCCTAATGTTAAGAGATGCAGCTGAGTTTTGTGCTGATGCACCACTAACACACTCTACTTGAAAGAATATATCCCCAATAAGGCGAGGTATTTCAGAAGCGATACATGCTTTCCATGTACTCTCCATGCCTTCAGCCAGAATCTCTGCTGCAGTGCAACTATAACTTTCATTCGTGGCCATGACCAATTTCATCAACGGATGAACAACCACAATGGCAAGCCTTTGTTTCACAAGGCTAGAGTACCAGACAGCCAATGCAGCAGCAACAATTATTTGGGAAGCCCTTGCATCTTGACATGTTCCCCTTACGCAAGAAATCCAGTCTAGCATTTCATATGATTCTATCCATAAAGTTATTTCATAATCTTCTGCCTGAAACTCCCCTTGAGTTTCTATTTTCCCATCAGATATCAAAGATACAGTGGTTGGATCTTTATGTTCACTCTCTGCTATTCCAATGGGACAACTGACAAAGTTTGTGTGCTCAGTGATTTTTGGACAGCATAGTGGAAGTGGAATCGCCCGGGAAGCAGCACAGTAAAAGAGAGAGCGTGCAGCCATTTTCACATGTTCGAACTCATCTTGCCAAAAGCTTACCAGAAGCTATTGAAAAAGGAAGGGGGGGGGGTGACCATCCAATCAAAAAATATTAATCAGCAGGTATGAATTATTCTTTCCGTATCAAATCACAGATTCTCTATCAATGATATCACCCATCAGGTGTAAATTCCAACATGATGCAATGTACACAGAGTAGACAACCCACAGCTGAATGATCTAAAAAACTATAATGAATACATAAGCTAGACAGCCCAATGCTGGATGATGTAAGAAACTGTCTAAAGAGTGAATTTTGCTGGAGAAGATTTTACATATTGCATTGTTTGGATTCAAAGCATTTTATACAGTACACATTACACAACAAGCTTTTATTGTTTTTTCCCCCCCTCTTTTTGTGTTTCATTTATTGGAGTATGTTTGTGGGGCCCCCCAAAGAAAGAACAGCTTAGTGGAAACTTTATTGAGGAAACAGAATTAATACCTTGTTGAGTATTCCATTTGGCAAAATTTATAAACAGTCAAACTTAATTTTCAATCATATATTCCAATGGACACACAAATATTATCCACTTATCCACCCTCTAGTTTCTGTCTATTTATAAATTAAACCATTTATAAATTCTTCCCGAGCAGAGGCTAATACATATAACGATAGAGAAGAAAATATTTATTTACTGTAGATGTAGGCACCGTACATAGAAGGAAGATTTTTTCTTTTCTTTTATTTTCTCTAAGCATGACAACAATCAATGTTGGATTAAAGTAAATCTCAAGACATTTGAGTAATGCACTGACCACTCTTCCAGAATTTTATGATTTCACAGGAAAAGAATGGTTAAAACCAACTAAAGCCAATCATCAACAAGAATAACCAAAATCATATACATAATGTGTTACCTGAAGCAAAGGGGGCTTTATATCTGGGATCTTCTCTGCAAATTTCCTTGTATAAAATGCAGCTAATGCACTGCAGATAGGCATTACATAAATAGCCCCAGTTACCAGATGAAAATGGATGAGAGTTTGGAAGTAAAAGGTGCAAGAACCTTGCTTGTATTCCTGCGCCTCAAACGCATCTTCGAATCAAGCATATAAATAAACTCATTATGCAAGATCTTTTTAAGGTGTAAAACAATCCTTATGAATGTGGATGTGAACCCTAAGAAATTGTGTACAGACTCTATAGTGGCACCAGACAACTTTTGAGCAAAAGAATGAACTCAGCTACTCAATATATTCACCTGTGTAGCCAATTCCAAATTTACCTCAAACATAATAACAATGAAGGAAATAAGTTCACATTGAAATGTAACATCTCAAATACAATTTCAAAAAGTTCAAAACCTATCATACCTGCTGGCTGATGAACACGAGTGGGATAAGCTAATCAAGTGCTGGGCAAGGGATACCATCGTTAGTGATCTCATTGCGGAGTACACTGGTGATGATTTCCATAGCTGCAATAATAATATATCATGTCTAAGATGCAAATTGGAAAAATCAAGAACAACGCCAAACTCAATAAATTGATCGAAGTACCTCAAGAGTTGACGTTGAACCTGGAAATGTCAGTGTCAGAGATCCCCTGTCTCCGAGCAACCCAGAAGCTACAATAAAACAATCTGGTCTCTTTAGCTTCATTTCAGTAACTAACAAGTTGTCAAGCTCATGATCCACATTCCACAAGTGCAAAAATGACAAGCTAAATTGAAGTAGGCCTTCCTCAAGCAAGCGAACCCACTCATGATGTTCTATTGTAGGGGCCGAAGTCCCATCTAAAACAGAAATACTTTGCTGATTCACATGATAGGTGTTGTGCACCTCAGATCCCAGTTCCTTCAGAGGAACACTCTCTCTCATATGAGCATCATCTATGGGTGCATCAGTTCCAGCTTCTTTCACATGAGTTTTCTCTCTGATATTACTGCCACCTTTGAACAACTCAGGCTTTAAACAAAGAGACATCAAAGAAGTAAGATCAAAACACAAAGTGGCAATGCCAGGAAAAGGGCAAGAGCTTTTAATTAGGTGCTTGGCACGTTGGAAGACTGACAACGTAGGTTGAACTGATTTTGCAGCAGTTCCTTTTCTAGCATTAGATGCCGCTGAAGTACTGGGTTCAGTTCTGCTTGTAGTAACAGGGGAGATGTTTCGTGAAGAACTTGCATTTCCAAAATATTTTGAATAAGACTCTGAAAACTTTTCTTCCTCAGTTATTGGAAAATGTAAAGAGGAAGCTGAAGTATTTACATTCATCACAATGCCAGAAGGTTCATTTTTGTTGATAACCATACAGAAATGATCAAACATAGAATGAGCAGCAGCTCCGCGAAGCACTCGCTCCCGAGCACCTGTCTTTACATCCCAAATGTATAGCATGTCAAGTGCGTCCGACGTTTCTAAAGAGTTAGGGCAGAAACAGGCCACATATCCTCTTATGCCATCCCACATGACTTTTGCAGGATAGGAAGGGTGTCCAGGAAACATTCTCTCAACCCGCAAAGTCTCAAGTGAAGCAAGGGTAACAGATGAGTCATCTCCAACAGTGAGAAAGCAGTCACTCCATGGGTGTGCCGTTCGATGTGGGGGAAGAATTATTTGGCGTACTGGAGCTACATGCTGGTGCATTACCAAAATGGGATTACAAGTGTCAAGATCCCATATACGAACTGTGCAATCAATGCTTCCTGACAATAGAACATGATTCAAGCTGCATCCCCCAGATCTACTCATTATAGGGTGAGAAGCTAAACATAGAACTGCTCCTGTATGCCCTATGAGAGATTGTTTGGGTGCACATGCATCTGCTTCCTGGGATGGACTTTCATCATTTGAATCCAATCTCATAGAAAACATATTGAAACGTACCATTTCAATATCACCATTGAAGAACCCATACACGATGGCACATGGTACGAGGTAGGAATCAGATATGACCATTGAAGATGATACTGGCTGCCCTTCTTGTTGAGTACCATATCTCCAATTGCTTGTGCAAGCTCTATCTACATCGCTTGAAGAAAGAGAAGAACTTCGTAAGGTGGTCATATCATCATTCACACTTATTTCTCTTTGGCCAGCATTGATGTTTGGACCCTTAATTTCACATGAAGTGGAACTCATATCCCACACATCAAATAAACTGCCTTCACCAATCATTTCACACTCTCGACAGAGCTTCCCGTAACGTTGAGGCAATTGCCAGGCAGTAACATGAGGTTTCCAGAGTGAAGGTTCCTCACTGGAAAAGCAAATTGATTCAATGCGCAGCAGATACTTCTTGAAAGGAATAAATAAAATGGATAATCTCAAATCAGGAGGATACAATGCGGCAGGGATGGCAGCTAGACGCTCAAACACGAACATATTACATGAGTATGATATCCTGTATATAACAGCTGAACCTCTGTCATTCCATGCAGCAAATTCCTCCATAAAATCATAATTGGAATTCCAAGACTTAACTCTCATATTGGCTTCATCATCTCCGATAAACATACCACCTATTACATGCGACTTGTCTTCAAGACAAAGTTGGTCATCTGAAAAAGAAATCTTGCCAATAATAGTATCATCATCCATCAGCCTGAACGTGCAAAATGTTCTATATACAAGTGCTATCACCTGCCCACATTTTGCAAATGTCACTAGGAGTCCCTTTTCTTTTGACCCATTTACACAATTCATCAATTCCAAATGAGCAAAATCTTGTAGTGTGCCAGACTCGTTGTCCCCCTTCGATTCAAAGTTCTTCATTATAGGTAGATACTGTACCTTACCAAATGAATCAATCATCATCACTGACAATTTTTCCAACTCTCCAATGGGCACAATTATTGCCATAGACTTCAAAGGTCCAATAGACAAATTCCCATGAAAAACTGTCTGGACAATTGTAAGAGTGTACGAGTCGACGATTAGAACTGTATTCTTAGATGGTTTTCCCTGCTGTGATTCTTTGTCCTCCGAAGTCTCAGACTCTCCAACAGGATGGTCATAGTCACCAAAACAGCAGGCTATACATACAAATCTACTATCTTCAGGCAATGGTTGGAGCATGGACGGACTACCCACCCAAGGAGGCAGTTTTCTTCTACGTCTACAGTGTCCCATGGCTCTGCTCCAAACGCACAATACACCATCGGTGCATGCACTAATTAATGCACCATAGTCAACTGAGTTAGAGTTTGATAGCAAAGTACTCGGGTAATCTAACTTTCCAGTTCCCGCACTTGCAGCAGGAAAACAGATCGCTAGATCAGCTATGGAGGCAGCGTGACCGCACAATATAGCAATTGGTTTTATTTCCTGATCAGTAAGAGATAAATTAATCAAATGTCAGGCACTCCATGTGGGCAACAGACGAAATGCCACCTCCAGAAAACGAAATTGGACCGAAAAATATATAATTGCAAACTTCCACTCGTTAACTAATGTTGATACTATTAAACGCGCAATGTACAATGAATTAAGTATACATCATTCAATCCATGTGCAGAGGCCATATCGCGCAGATACCAACTTACATAACTAAAGGGCTGAATTAAGTGTACAGCATTCTATATATTTAAAATTTTATCAATTTTAATTTAGTTTACCTGTTTCTCGTGGGAGGAAATAAGGTTCCACCAGATGACGGAGCCATCGGATCCGCCGGTGTAGAGTGTCGGCGGCTGATCAAGTACGGTGGCGGCGGTGACTCTGTGAACCGGCGGCGAGGCAGACCATATGCAAGCCACCGATTTACACTTCATTACATATATGAAATTGGGAAGTAAGAATTCGATAAATTGGGACTTAGGGAGAAGGATCGAACCTGGAAGTTGAAAACGAATTTCGAGTTGTTTTTCTTGAACTAACGATTTTTATGATGTTATAACGCTTTTAGTTAAAATATTTTATGCTTAGACCCGTATGTGAGTGATTTTTCACCCAAAAATTGATTTTGTTATCGTTATTTCATTATTTCAACGGTAATTTTTTACTTCTTTTTTCACATCTGGTCCCTACTTTTTTACAAACGATCAAAAAATCAATTCTCAAAATCACTACCGAACAAGCCTTTAGTAATAAGCTAATTGCTGAAGTTTAAAAGCAGTGGACGCGTCCAATAAGGTGTCGCAAAAAAAAAAAAATTGTCAAAATCGATATTTGTAGGGACTCGTCTCGAGCGTGGCAAGGATTACACGTTTAATCTGGTATTCGAGTGGGAGGGGGAAAGGGATTTCGCCTCAATCGGATATGGGTAACAAGGACCCATCCTGTCCCATTTAACCTCCTCGTTTTATTTTTTATTAAGAATTTAATGCTGTAAATGAATAACTCCAAGAAATTTTATTAATTTTAATATAATATGACAATTAAAATTATTTAAAAAATATAATAAATAATAAAAATATTAGTTTACCAAATATATTTCAATAATTTAACTTTTAAAAATAACTAAATTGATTAAAAATTTTAATAACTATATTATTATTCCACTTTAATGAATGGGAGTAATAAAATAAATTATCGCCTCGCCATCCTGCTCGCCTCGTCTCGTCTTAAACGGATAACGTGACGGGTACGAGGGGAGGTTGTCCCGCCTCGAATCCATTATGTTGCCATCCCTAGTGCCCGTCGAATCCTTAACATGTGTTGTCATATTTTATTTTTTCAATTAATTCTAAGCTCTTGTTTGAGCTCCATTCTTTAAAAAAAAAAAAAAATATTTTGAATATTGTTTTGACATTATTTTAACTATATGTTTTTTAATAAAATAATATTACACGTAAATTCAAAATTTTTCTTTATTTTTAACTATACATTTTTCATCAATATATAATTCAAAATTATATTTTTTTTTTCTACAAAATGGATCCAAACAAGGGCTAAGTAATAAATAAATATTTCATATTTTGAAATTTATGAAATTTTAATTATAAACTTTATTGGATAGATTCATAAAAGTTATCCATTGTACAAAGAAGGTGTGCCAAAGGCATTCTAGAATCCCATATAACAGAACTCACTTTTACGGGGGTATTAATGACCCTTCATTGCCCTGAGAAATTTTACAAACTTCAGGCGCATTACTGACACGTGGTGGATTTCCAATGGCTATATCTATGGACTACGTAAGCGATTATTGCAGGTGAAAGTAACTCAGCTGACTAAATCCACGTGGGCTAAAACTATTCAGAGGGATCACGCGTACGCCATCCACACTGGAAAATACCCCACCGACGACAATACTTCGTAAAAATCATCGCAGGTCAACCCAACTTTGAGCAAAGTCTTATTTTAACCACACATTTTTAAAATTCAATTCATAATTCATCCTATGTTTAAAAACTCTCAATTCACTTTTTGTTCATATATTTCGAGGTATTCACAAATACAAATCCTTTATCAACAACTCATTTTTTTTAATTCATAATTTAAACCCTTTTTAAATAATTTCCAAACATGCTCTAATAAGAATTTATTCCAGAAATTAATGTAATTTCTTACATGACAAAGATTTTCTTGCATGAATACAATAGATGTTAATGAGACTTGTTAAATGTTTAGTTATGTAATAATCATATAATTTGATATTATGACAGTTCACATTTTAGTGTAATGTGATTCGTATTAAAATTGAGCTTGCATTGTTGTCCAATTTACCCACAAATAATGTCAAAAGGAGTCCACTAAGAAACTCTTTTGCTACATAGAAAATGAGGTTAAATTTGTGATTGAATGCTATTAGTGGCCAAACTCAAAAATAGGGTAATCGTGTTAGAATGAAAAATGATGTTTAGTGACTAAAATTAACTTTCAATGAAAGTTGGGTGACCTCCTGTGTTCTAACCAAGTCTACTCATTTTCTTCATTTCCCGAAAACTATAAATACTCTCCCTTCTGCCCCTTAATTTTTTGCCCTAGACTCTCTCTCCTCAGCCGCAACCACCTGAATTCCCTGATTTACCCCTCGAATCCTCTTCAACCTCCTCCATACCCGTGGTTATTCCGTCATTTCAGTGCCGACCAAGCTCGATAATTTCGACCCAGCAGAATTTTGATATGAATTGTTGAAAATTTGGGTTTCTTTTTTGTGTATTGTGGAGTTGAGATGAGATTAGTAAAAATTGTTTGGTTGAATTTGTGCGCGTTTGCGCGGTGGTGCTATCTGCGGTGAATGGAAGCGGCAGTGGAGGTGGTTCAGCGGGCGGCGGTGGCAAAGCTGATGGGATCGGTTGAGGGTTTTGGTGGTGCTAGGGGTGTTGTGGTGGACAAAGCCGAGGGTCCGCATAAGGAGATTGCTAGCAGTTTTGGGGTCCAAAAAGGTGGTTGCTTGAAAATAAGTGGTCGATTTTTTAGAGTATTTGTACTATTGTGTTTCTTTTAATGTGTGTCTATGATCATAGTTAAATGTGTTTTCTGGTGTATTTTCTGATATTTATTTCTTTTTTTCTTTTTTTTAGCTATTATTATTATTATTATTATTATTATTATTATTATTATTATTATTATTATTATTATTATTCTGTTTCTAGGAGATGACTTTTGAAGTTCAGGTATTCCCTTTACTTTTTTAAATTTTTAGGTAATATTATAATTTTCTTATTATAATTTTTTTTTTCTTTTCTCTTCTTTTATTAGATGACTTTTGAAGTTCAGGTATTCCCTTTACTTTTTTAAATTTTTAGGTAATATTATAATTTTCTTATTATAATTTTTTTTTTTCTTTTCTCTTCTTTTATTAGATGTCTTTTGAAGTTCAGGTATTCCCTTAACTTTTTAAAATTTTTAGTTAATATTATAATTTTCTTATTTTCTTTTCTTTTCTTTTCTTTTATCTTATCTTATTATTTTCCTTTAAAAAATTTGGGTTCTTCAGCTGTACTTGTGCGTATAGTGAAAATGTTACTCGATGATTGATTTTATGTTACCTTGCTAATTAATGTTTTAAATTGATTGCATTGTTCTATTCTGAATCTCTATTTATTGTTTGAGTTTTTTATTTTATTTTATTTTCTTTTGAAGTTCAGATATTCCCTTAACTTTTTAAAATTTTTAGTTAATATTATAATTTTCTTATTTTCTTTTCTTTTCTTTTCTTTTCTTTTATCTTATCTTATTATTTTCCTTTAAAAAATTTGGGTTCTTCAGCTGTACTTGTGCGTATAGTGAAAATGTTACTCGATGATTGATTTTATGTTAACTTGCTAATTAATGTTTTAAATTGATTGCATTGTTCTATTCTGAATCTCTATTTATTGTTTGAGTTTTTTATTTTATTTTATTTTATTTTTTGGAGACATTGGATGATTTGCCAAGCATGATACTTTGAGATAAAACTTTAAAAATATGTATAGCATTTCTTAGTTTTTCATTGGGCTAGTGGTAGGAATTCCAGTTAATGACTACAATATGATGCTTGTATTGTAAGTTTATCATTGAAGAAAACTGAAGATGACTGTCAAATGTAGAATGTTAGCCTTGCTAATGGTTGTATCGGCTCCGAGAAAGTTGCTTGAAGATTGTATTCACGTAACTGTATTAGTATGATAAGGTTTTAACTTTGAGGACTGGAGAAACTGCAACGGATTTAAACATTTGGGAGCTAAGAACTAGTACTAGAAGGAGCTTAAATAGTAGCCTTTTTTTTTGTCATGCTCTTTATGTTGTTCGTCACGTCAATATTAGCTGAAATTTATAACATAAGAGTCCTTTAACCTTTTTTTATTTCTTTTTCTTTTTCTGAGCTTCATCTGCCATAATGTTGGAATGCTTTACCTTCTATTAATTGTTATTTAATGTGAAAATTGTGACAAGAAAAGATGAAGATATGCATGAGCAATGAGTGAGCCGTTGACTTTATCTGTTTTCCCAAGTCGGTATCATCTTACTGCTATTTTCTTCATTCTTAATCACTCTTCTTGGAGCATAAACTACAGAATTTTAATAAAAATTGTAGTGGGTAAAGCCTTATTTCCTTAAAATTTTGCTTAATTAATTTCTTTTTTTTTTTTAGAGGAGAACGGGTAGTATTTAGATTCATGGGGTGGCTACCTTTAAATGTGAATGATTGTATATCATGAATGGTTTGACAATGTCTACTGGGGACCATGATGTAGCTCATTTTAATTCTTTTTCTGTCCTTTCTTTTCTTGGTTGTTCTCTTGATTTTCTCATCTTAAGATGTTGATATAGAAATTGCTTTTATTACTTTTGAATTTGTGTGTAATGCATTTCCCTGAACTCATTGTTTTCATGGAAGCAATATAGTTAAACCATCCGAAGTCTACCAATCCATATATGATTATACGCTAACTTTTGTAACTCATGGTTTCTTAAAATATGATTATGTCAATGAAATTCGTGCAGTTAATGCATCTACACCAGTTCTTTGGACCAAGGTGCCTGATTCTGAACTTCATAGGCAGGCCAGTCCAGTTTCAGGCTTTCCCAGTGATGACACCCCAAAAGACTCTGGGTTTAGGAGCATAACTTCTCTTTCTTTGAAGTCAGAGCCAGAGGATAAACTTTTGTCACGGAAATCAGGGAAAATATCAAGAAATAACAGTGGGTGCACTAAGAGATCCCGGATGGCACGGATAGAAGAAATCATTCATGTGGTGATGTGCAAAGGTTCTTGAGCTTTCTGTTTTACTTCCATTCATAGCTGCATTTTCAGTTTTCTTAATACAATGTGTTCAAGTTTGTACCCATTTGTTGCATTTCAACGTTCAACCTAGATTTGCATAATATTTCTCTAAATTTATGGGTCGGTCCTTCAAGTTTCGAAGTGCAGCCTGAACTTGCAATTTGAAGCAAGTGCATTTAATTCAGGTAAGAAAGCAATGCGCCTATTTTGCTTCCCTTTTTTTTTTTTTTTTTTTGGCATATCTCCTCACTAATTGATTAGTAAGAACTGGTAATTTCTACTCATTCACCAGATATTGATTACAGATAGGAATTTTTTTTTACTGTTCATCCCGCAAAAACATTTCAAGTTCTTTTCATTCGCTTGAGAGACTGCTAAAAGAGATCGCCTTTAAAGCATTTTCTAGGTGGGAATTCTAAGTTTGTTGGTTTGAGCTTTCAGTTAGTGTCTATACTAAATATAAATGCTGAGAGGAAAATGTTAATGCTCTTTCTAAGTATCAGCGGAGGTTTTCCAAACAAAATAGGCAAAAGTCTTGCATTCGAATTTCCTAAGGACGCTGGAATGTTGGAATCTGGAGCCCCTTTCACATTAAGGGGAGGAAAAATGAAAAACACTAAGGATTGATATCTCCTCCCTTTTCCGCACATCATTGCCATTCTCATATTCTTTCAGTTAAGCTCTCAGAAGAATAACATACTTCCCAGATCTTGAGTCCTGTTTAGACAGAAGTATCACCATAGATACCTGACGAGTCTAAATCTTGTCATCTTTTCTCTTTCTTTTTTTAAATTGTTTTAATTTCAGGTTTCTTGTGCCTGTCAAAAGCAATAATTAGACTTTGTGCAACTGCAAACTGATTTGACGACATCCATTACCACTTTCCTATATTTGCACAAGTTTTGGTAGCTCCATTCACAAGTTTTGTCTAAATTGTGGGGATTCATTTGGTACTCAATCTATTTAATTCAAAACTTTCTATTTTCTCTAAAACGCTTAATAAAAAACTAAGCAGAGGACTAATTTGCTGGTTATGTGACCATGCCTGTACTGGAAAAATCTTAAACTACAAGTTAAAGGCACATGCATATTATGAAAAGATAAGATCTAAACAATGGAACCAATAGGAGCTGTTTCCTGTTGCACTCTATTTTCTTTCCATTTAAAACCTTAATTTTATCGGTTCGCATCAGAAATATCATTAATAATATTTGAAATGTTAAATTATTTGGTTGAAGGACAAAAAGTTTAAAAATATAAGAGAGAAGATTTTTAAGCATCTACTATACCGGGAATGTCGATTTTATTGCTATTGCTTAGGATACCCTTTTTTAACTTTAGAATTCTCATGGAATTTTACTTTCTAGTAAGGGTCTCAAATGTCTCTTTTAATCATTAAAGCCCTGAGTGTTGACCAGAGTTTGCTTGATTTGAGTACTAATGCTTAATAGTTCCTGGAAAACTTGAGAGCTCAAAGTAACTTCAAGTATGGTGTTCTGCCAAATGAGTCAAATCTGCTCATTCATTAATTGATACTGCTTATGCTTAGTTGTCATCAAATCTCATTACAAGAAATTAAAGTTTTGCATTTTCATCAGCTTTCGCTCCAGGTTTCTTAATTTTAGATTCTGGTAATCTGCTTTCGTTTATGAAAGCAATTTGTTGTTGTCAGTAACAATGATGTATCCCGTCCATAAGTTGGTGAGTACAGGTTTGAATAATGCTAGATATAGCTAAAAAAACATTTCATTGGTGCACTTTCAACTTAGCTGGAGTTCATAGCAACGATATGTCGGAGAAAAAAAGAGTATTTTGTATTGTGCTAGTGATTCTGCTTCACATTTGTGAAATTTGGCATTAAAACCTGTTTGACTTGTGTATTTTGTGTTTTGAAAAGCTAGAAACTCTCTCGGCTCATGCACTTATAGTATTTTTATTCCCATTCCTGTCATAGAGAAAACTCAAGTGGCCAAGCAAAAGAACGGTTCAAATGGCAAACGTGGGAACAAAAGAAATAGGATGGTTCCCAAGAGTAGATGTGATCCATTGTCTCTGAAGAATGGCTTTATTAACTTCAATTATGCTGCTGGAGGCAACAACTTTTTTGGTAATTAGCGACTAAGCTTTAGCATTTTTCTTCTTGGAATTTTCATTTCAATGAACATGCAAAAAGATCATTTATTTTTGGCCATTGTTTTAAAAGTTTCAAGTGTCATCACTGTAAGAATTAATGTGAATAACTGGAATAGTAAATATGGGGAATCCTTTGCAATGAGGTTTGATAGAATCCGATTTTTAATCTGGATGAAGATCTTCTTTCGGAAAAATTGAAAATAAGTCAACTGTCATTCATTGAAGTTATCATGTACGCTTCAAAGCAAGACACGACAAGTTAATGCTTATACCCAATACATTTGGAGTTGACCCTAAATCCATTTTCCCATATATGTTTCAAATATATGACTGTTTGACAACTTGAAAAAGAAATTTGCATGCAAAGAATCTCATGTAACCCCACAATCCGAAATGAAACAAACAACTGAAAGAGAACTAGAGAAAATAAATATCAAGCAAATTGTTGCCAAAATATGTGTTTATTCATGCCAAAGCATCCTGCTAGAGAGAAATTTATTTTCCAACCAACATCTCTTTCTGTGGATTTTCAAATTTATCATAGAACCAAGCACCCAGCATTTAATCAAGAGAGGAACAGATCCAAGAGGCGTTCGAAATAAGCATGCACTTTTTTTTTTTTTTTTTTACCTAGATAATGAAGGAGTATGTCAAAATTGTCCGTTTTAATCAAGTTTACGTTTTTTTTTTTTTTTTTTTCAAAAGAAAATGCCATTCTTGTAAGATTCGAAATTTTGCCCCCTTACTGCAATGTTGGAGATAACTTTATAAATTGTTCAGGTTAAAGAGTTCTTTTCTTATTGTACGGAAATGATGGATATAGTTCACAATGTTTCTGGTGGCAGTTGGGCCTAAATTCATTTTATGTGATAGAATGAGGCCTCATTGATGGTTGAAGCAATTAAGTGAATTTTTTCAAGGAATTATCACGAAATCATGTTAAAGCATATATTTTGTCACCAAAAAGATAAAATAATAAATAAATAAAT
Organism: Olea europaea var. sylvestris; assembly: GCF_002742605.1. Taxonomy (NCBI): domain Eukaryota; kingdom Viridiplantae; phylum Streptophyta; class Magnoliopsida; order Lamiales; family Oleaceae; genus Olea; species Olea europaea. Next base: position 1,201,406 of record NC_036255.1, read on the forward strand.
AAATCTGCCTTCAATAATCGGAACTTCTTTATGTATATCTACAGTATCTCTTTTTGTTTAAAGAAGTTGATATGCATATCATTCTTTTTGGGGTTGTGGAACTGTTCCTAGTTATGAGAGAGAAATGTTGTCGTGAACTCAGTTGGGTAAACTGCATTGTTTGATAGATTCTCATTTCGCAGTAGAAATGGTTATATTCTTAATAACTCTGCAAAACTTATCAAGTCAGTTTCTTCCATTTAGTTTTCACCTTTCCAACATAATTTTAATATGATGCATCATCTCTATAAGATGTTTCAGTATTGCAACATTTTACTTTCTTATTTCAGCCTGTTAATGGTATGCATTATGGTGGACACGGCGCACTGGTTGTAATGCTTTTGAAACTGGTCTCAAAATGTATTTCACTTGTGCTGCTGCATTTCCATGGATACTGATTACCGTCTTCCCCAAGTTGCCAAATTCTAATTTAAAGTTGGACTGGTTTATCAAGTCATTTTTTTCTTTCAGCATGGTCTTCTGCAGATGTTCGACCTTTTAATAGCTGATTCAACATATAGTAATAACAGTCCTGTTATGAAAATATTGCAATAGCTGATTCAACTAAACAATGGCACGTTTACATTTTGGAGACTTCATGCATCAATTTATGTTCTCAAGTGGATTTATTAACAAGAAGTTTCCAGAATTTGGCAACAATGCTAAGATTTTAATTCGACATGCTCAATCTTAAATATGATTTTGGATTATTTATTTATTTATTATTATTATTTTTTTTGAGGCCGCCTGAAATTGTTATGATGTGGTGTTCTATTGATTACCCTCGCATAATATAGAGTATGTAATCTGATTTTTTCAGCTAATGACAGTTTCAAGTTTCTGGTTCAATGATATAATAACGTTCAGTGGATAGTTTTTGCACGTCCAGAATGGCATTTTCTTTTGTTTGCATTGTCTCTAATATGTTCTCTTTTATCACTAATAGAAAATTTTGTAGTCTGATTTACATGTGTGTGTGTGCATTATCAGATTTTAAGCAGTTAATATTTGGTTGAAGACTATTTGTGAAATGAATGATCTGACTACAGACAATTTATTCAGGTCTATATGGTTTAAAACCTGATGCTTTTGATATCACAAAACATGTCAATGAGCTGTCTTTGAATGAGCTCCTTGATGGCAGTTATAACTGCCCTAGTATTACCAAAGACAAGGGAAAGAAAGCTGCGAATTTGAATAATAATCTTTTGGATTCGGTGAGAAATGCCTGTTCTGTCCTTCGGCTCCAAAAGGCGGTTCTTGCCCAGAAATGTGTTGAAAGTGACAACAGTAACAGTTCAACAGGATTGCCGATTGCTGGCTCTACAGCTAGCCAGTCTGATGGTGATAAAGAAGATTCTTGTACTGCAGATTTGACATCCTCTGACAAGGTTAGTTTGAACTCTTGATATACGTGGAACTATGCTTAGCTGGTGAGGAGCACCTAAAGATGGGGTAATAGTAAATGGATGACCAAGGTTATGCAGATCAATAGAAGCATAATCTTGTTGATCAACTTGACCCTCTATTAATTGTTTGGCAGGATTTCTTAAACTTTACAGTCTGCCGATATTCCTGTTTATACCTAGTAAGCCTATTGGTTTCTGCACTATGCTTCACAGTAGGTAAAAAGGCTGTAGGATAATTTTTTAGCTGCAGTTTGGCTGAATTCCTTGAGTCCATGAATTCTTACCATTGAATATTCTTTGACTTCATGTACCGCAAGCATCATTTGTAAGTGATCATAGCCAAAATCTTATGTATATCTTCAATTCGGGATAAACATCAAATGTAAAGCTATTGTTGCTGTCATTGTGATGATGTTTGAGTAATGCCCATAATATGTGAAGGAACAGTGGCATATTCATATATTGTGGAGCATAGAATATCAAATGTGATGGTATTGTTGCTGGCATTATGAGTGTTTGAACAGTGATGCCTAGAATATACAAAAGAAGCCAGTGGCATACTCACGCACTTTGAAGGATTAACACTTCTAGGGTGGAAAGTCCTGTCCGACACATATTGGGCAACCACAGTCTGCAGATACTCCTGAAGGTGGCGTCTTGCGTCCTGTATTCCATACAGATTCCCATGTGTCCTTTACCCACTTCTTTTTTCAAAAGTTGTGTCGAAATGTCCATGTCCCACATCCGTGTCCGTGACTCCTAGCTCAAAAGGTATAAGTTCGTAATTGATTTTGACATTTTGAATAACCAATTAGCTTTGATTGTTTATAAAGGTTTAGGGATCTTGCTGCCAGAAAGAGATTCTTCCGATATTGCTGCATTAAGATTTCGTAGAGGGTAGTAGCTCCCGAAGGAAGAACCCGCACCTGTGTGATGGAGCTCCCCTCCCTAATATCCAAATCCACCACCCATCATGCTGTTGTCGTTGGCGATGACAACATAATGTCGCCCGGTGAACCCAAAAAAATCGGCCTCACGCCACATAACGAACCACAATCGCAGGCGACGACCCTGGGTGTAAACCTTAGCACCGTCGCCCGATCTATTGTTTTACCTGATGATCCAGCCACATTTGAAGCAGGTGACGATGACTTTGGCGGATGGCGAGTGTTCAACGGCAGAAACTGACCTGGGATTCGAGCCCAGATGCCTCTAGATCCTCCACATTTCCGGCCCACGCGCCTGATAGGAGAGCGGGTCAGGTCATTTTGACCATGCGGGAGAGGCGGCGTGGTGGACACGACGATCTGGGCACGCGCTTGTTGGCGCATGGCGCCCACGCGCCGTCGCCGATGAAGGCTCAGATCGTGCAGACTTCACCCAGGACTATTAACTATCCTATTTCTTCGTATGATGCTTCGGTTGCATGGAATCTAGGGAGACAGAGGGTTCCTAATGGCATGTTGGTGTTCAGCTCCAGTTTCAGAATTGAGAGAAAACAGATTGTTGTGTCTGTCATTGATTCGGGCATGTTTAAGATGTCACAATGGGGATCTAAGATCTCCAGTGCTATTCACATGGGAAGATTTGGGCTGTTTGGATGATTAATATGATGGATAAGTTAAGGATGGCTAGTGTGTCGGAGGATTTTGTAGCCAAATTTAATGAGACCCCCCGAGCGTTTTTGGCACAAGGATGTACTAACAGTCGTGAAAGGTATCTCATAATAGTGCAGTATAAGGAGCGACGTTGAAAGGGTGTAGTGATGGTACCTGAAGGGTGTAATGGAGAGGGATGGGCAACGATCTCACGCGTGTTTCAAGCAGTTATAGAATCATTTGTTGCCGAAGATAAGGCCAAGCATCTAGTAGTGGAAGATCAGAGCCTGCAAGGGATGGCCTATGCTGTAGTTACAGCACATGCCTCTTAGAATGCTGATCAATGGGTACGGATGCAGAAGGATAAAGCGGTAAATGAGAGGAGTGATCCACGCGGGTGAAACTGGGGACCAAACAAGGAAAGCCATTTAACGGCGCATAAGGACAGCAATAAGACTACAGAAGGAACGTCTGATATTTCTGCAAACTATGCTGACATAAGGGTAGACATAAAGGCATTGAAAGGGGAATTGGATGAACTGATGAGGTTATTGGATAGCAGGAAGACAATGGGTTATAGGCAAACGTATTGTAATGCGTGTGGAGTGGGCTTAGATGATGTGTCTAAGGAGTTGAAATCGAAGAGGGCCCACATTACAGAGGTGATGGCTGAGCCAAGTGGCGTGGCCCAAGTACAAAGCAGAGGGGCGGAGGTGGAAGTAAGGGATAAGGAAGGGGAACCGAGTTTGATGAATTTGGAGTCAGAGAGACCGGATGTGGCAATTGAGAAACAACAAGGGGCAACAGGTTTGGCAACGATGGTCACGAATACCTACTGTAGGAGATATTCTAAGTCTAACAGGTTTGGCAACGATGGTCACGAATACCTACTGTAGGAGATATTCTAAGTCTATAAATGAGGGGGAATCAGGGACTGATAAAGCGCTGGTTGGGTGGGTGGAGGGCGCCTGAAAGGAGGATATAAATAGGGATGTAGTTCGGGTGGAGGAAGAGGACTTACAATATGATCAGTTTTCCTCTGGGGAGGTAGTGGAAATAAGTGAGCTTGTCATTAGACCACCACCATCGAGCTGGGCTCTTCAAAAAATTTTGGACTTGAGCAAAATGGTGGGGGTATCCCGCAACGGGTATGAACATAAGCTCTTGCAATTATTTGAGGAGTTGGAGGCGAGCAAGGGACAAAAGAAGGATACACCAGGAGGTAAGACAAGAAGAAAGGGTGACCGTGAGCTTAAAAGGCTTGATTGCTTGGTTAATTATGACATAAGGAGTGGTGAGTCAAGAAGAGGATTGATGGGGAGGGATGACGGTGCGTCAAAATGATCCAAAAAATAGTTAGCTGGAATGCGAGGGGGCTTAATGAAGCTGGTAAAAGGTTAGGTGTTCGAAATCTCTTAAGGGGTTTGAAGGTTGACATTGTTTGCTTACAGGAGACAAAGTTGGAGACCGTTTCGAAGGGTGTTGTAAGTAGCCTATGGGGGGACAGCATGTTGGGTATCAATTTGGGGGGTCATTGGGGGCTTTAGGAGGGGTGCTAATTATGTGGGATACTAGAGTCTTTCAGTTGGAGGAGGTTAGTGAAGGGCTATTTTCCCTATCCCTTTCATTTACAAATATTGGGGACAGATTTCGTTGGATGTTTATAGGAGTTTATGGGCCTAATGTCAGTGAAAGTAGATGCGGATTGTGGGATGAATTGGCAGGTATGATGGCTTGGTGGAACCTCCCAACATGCATAGGGGGTGACTTTAATGTGGTCCGCTTTCCTAGTAAAAGGTCTAGCGGCGGGAGACTAACGGGGGCTATGGAGGACTTCTCGGATTTTATCAGGGAGAATATGTTGGTGGATATGCTTTTGATGGGGGGAGATTTTACTTGGTCATCTAATTGGGAGCTACCTATTCATTCTAGAATTGATCGGTTTTTGATTAGTGTGGAGTGGGAGGCTAAGTACCCAGACGTCGCTCAGAGGAGATTAGGGAGGGTGTATTCAGATCATTTCCCAATTTCATTATTTGGGGATGTGGGATATAGCGGGAGAAGGCCTTTTAGGTTTGAAAAGATGTGGCTTAAAGCGGACGGTTTTGGGGAGCGAGTATGGACTTGGTGGGCCTCTTACAAGTTTAGGGGGTCCCACAGTTATGTGTCGGGTCAGAAATTAAAGGCTTTAAAAGGAGACCTCAAAAGGTGGGATGAGAAGAAGGTGGGGGATGTTAACTGGCGTAAAAATCAATGCACCTCAGAAATAGAAGAATTGGATAGGAAGGAGGAAAGTCGAGGATTGGGAGGGGACGAGAGGGAGCGACGTCAAGAATTAAGGGGAGAGTTGGAGAGGTTGGTGGAGATAGAAGAGATTTCTTGGTGCCAGAAATCTAGGGTCAAGTGGTTGAGAGAAGGAGATAAGTGTACACGGTTTTTCCATAGGGTGGCCAATTCAAACAGGCGCAACAATCGTATCTCTATGCTGGAGGTGGATGGGGTAACTTATGAGGACCCACAGGATATTGGTACCCAAATGGTGAGTTTCTACCAAAACCTTTATAAGGAGCAGTTTGATTGGAGGCCAGAGCTTGAGAGGCTAGAGTTTTCCACTATTTCTGAGGAGGATGTCAGTTGGTTAGAAAGACTTGGGGAGGACGAGATTAGGGAGGTGGTATTCAGTATGAATGATGACAAGGCCCTAATACCGAACGGATTTTCCTTCGCATTCTACAAGGCTTGTTGGGATGTGATATGATCGAACATTGTGGATGTTTTTGCTTACTTTTTCCAGTGTAACAGATTCTTGAAAAGCTCTAATACCACATTTATTGTGCTGATCCCAAAAAAATCAGGAGCGACAGACATTAAGGACTTTCGACCTATCAGTTTAGTAAGTGGGGTGTATAAGATTATTGGAAAGGTTTTGACTAATAGATTAAAGGAGGTGCTGGAAAAGGTGGTATCTAAATATCATAATGCTTTTGTCAAAGGGCGACAAATCTTGGATTCTGTTCTCATAGCAAATGAATGCATTGATTCAAGACTGCGTTAAGGGGGATGCTATGTAAACTTGATATTCAAAAGGCCTATGATCACGTGAACTGGGGTTTCCTATTGTATATGCTCAGACGATGTGATTTCGGGGCCAAGTGGTGCCAGTGGATTCAATTTTGTATTTCTACTCTCTTTTTCAATTCTAGTAAACGGCACTCCTGAAGGTCATTTTCGGAGTAGTAGGGGTTTGCAACAAGGGGATCCTTTGTCTCCATTACTATTTGTTATTGTAATAGAGGCATTCAGTAAAATTGTTGAAAAGGCTGTGGGGGAAAGTTTGTTAAAGGGCTTTAGGATTGGTCAACTGCAGATATCTCATTTGTTATTTGCAGATGATACTCTGATCTTTTGTGATGCAGACGTTGAGCACTTCAGGAACTTGCGTGGTTTGCTTCTGTGCTTCAAAGCCATATCTGGAATGAAGATAAATTTGGGGAAATCTGAGGTCATCACTGTTGGAGAGGTCGATAATGTGGAAAGGATGGCTGCTACATTGGGCTGTAGGGTTGCGTAGTTGCCTATGACATATCTTGGGCTCCCATTAGGAGCAAGGTTCAAAAGTACACACATCTGGGACAGTATAATGGAAAGGGTGGAGAGAAGATTAGCAAGTTGGAAGCATATGTACCTTTCAAATGGAGGTCGCTTTACTCTTATCAAGTTTACTATCTCGAATCTCCCCACTTATTTCTTGTCTTTGTTTCCCATTCTTGTTACAGTGGCTAAGAGACTAGAGAGGGTCCAAAGGGAGTTCCTTTGGGGAGGGTTAGGAGAGGAGAGGAAATTTCATTTGGTAAATTGGGATGCAGTTTGCTCTCCCACAAGGGTCGGGGGACTCGGATTGAGGAGCCTTGTATTGTTTAATAAGGCCTTGTTGGATAAGTGGTTATGGCGGTTTGGAATGGAGAGGGAGAGTTTCTGGAGAGAAATTATAGAAGAGAAATATGGCATTTTGGAGGGTGGATGGTGTTCAGTTGAGAGCCGTGATACCTACGGGGTGAGTTTATGACGGTATATTCGACAAGGGTAGAGTGACTTTCGGAATAGAGTGACCTTCGATGTGAGGAATGGCAATACTATCAGCTTTTAGGATGATTGTTGGTGTACTGATCAACTGTTAAGGGAGTGATTTCCTTCTTTGTATCGTATTGCCGTGATGCCATCTGCTATAGTGAATGATGTATTAGATACACATAACGGGAGATCAGCTGGAACATTGTTTTTAGGAGGGGACTACAAGATTGGGAAGTGGATGATTATGCAGTTCTTTTGACCTCTTTGTATGAAGTGCATATCAAGGTAGGAGAGAGTGACCTCATCAGGTGGATGTCGACAAGGGATGGCATTTTCTCAGTTAGCACTTATTTTAGATCCTTATTTGGATCTGTGGAGAATTTATTTCCTTGGAAGATGGTATGGAAGTGTAAACTGCCTCCAAAGGTGGCGTTTTTACTATGGACGGTAGTGAGGGGACAAGTATTAACGGCGGACAATCTTCGATTGAGGGGGTTTTATATTACAAATTGGTGTCATATGTGCAAAACGGATGGGGAAACGATTGACCATTTGTTCCTGCATTGTGATGGCGCTCGTTTGCTGTGGAATGATATTCTGGCTTCTCAACATATGGATTGGGTGATGCCATGGCGTATGGAAGATATGTTGAAGGCATGGAGGAGAAAGTTTCGTGACAAGAACAGTGAACTTATTTGGGACATTATTCCAGGCTGGATTGTTTGGTGCACATGGAGAGAGAAACGGGCGCTTTTTTGATGATCAGATAAAGACTTTAGAGCAGTTTAAAGAATTATTTTATTTGACATTATATAATTAGTTTAATGCTCAGCTTCTAGTCACATAGATGGATTGTCTAATTTCATGACGTTTATTTCTTGTTTAAGCATATAATACACTTCCTGTGTATCACCTTTTGATTAATAAAACATTTGATTACTTATCAAAAAGGGATCTTGCTGCCAGATCATAACGTTAGCAGTTGTATTGTTGGCATTATTTGATCTTTTGACAGTGCATACAACATGCCTAAGAACCTGGTGGAATACTTGTATGCAAAAATAACTTCTAATTGGTCTTGAAATTTTAAGTAATTAATTGAGCTCCTTGCAAAGGTTCAGGAATCTTGTGAAGAGAAGATCAAAACATCCACTTTAACTGTCGAATCACCACTATATAATCCAAAAGAAGTCTTGGAGCGCCTTGCACTTCCTCCACCAAAGGATTTACATTCTTTACTTCTTGATGCTGCCAAGCCTTCTTCAAGAAACAATACTGATCCCCGTTTAGGCAAGTCAGTTTGTCACAGGACTGGCTTACCACCTTTTCCATGGTCACATACTTTCTCAGGGCACAATAAATCAGTTACTGATGCAGCTAAAGTGTCCTCCAGTCGGACCATATGCCAAGGTAGATGGGTAATAGTAAAACATATTTCCTCTCTTCAAGAAGATTCCACTGGCTTCCTCAAGGGCTTGGAATCACTCACATACAATCACAGTTTAGTTCCTACAGTAAATCTCAAGTCAGGACTTCCAGAAAATGAAGTTGCTCAAATTACGTCCTCTGAACGAGTTTCATCCATGTCTGAAGCATGCTCAAGTTCCAATGTTTTTCCAGGTAAATTTTATTCAAGGTCTAGTTGCAATTAGTTGACTTCCTATTTTGAGTTTCAATATGTTCACTTATATTGTTTGCTTTTTCTTCACAATAGACGACTTTTTTTAAAGGAATTGTTTCAGATAAATATGTTGAACCAAACAAGTGGAATCATCGAGAACAGTGTATTACCATCATAATATACGTGTACCATGTTTGTTTAAGCTTAAAAGTTTACTTACACAAATTTATAATTAAAGAAGTTTTAAAATAAATAAGTTTTTTTGATAGGTCAAAGCATTTTGATTGTCATGTTAGATGAGCATGTTTCGGAGTTTTTTAATTTATACACACTTTAGGTCAAACCTACTTTTTATTCATACATTTTGTGGAATCCACGACTCGTTTTTATCTATTTATAATTTAAATCGTTTATAATCACCTCCAAACGCGAGCTTCCTTTCATATTAACATTTGTTTACATAAAGAAAAAAGTTTACTAATAACTTTTTCAAATAATTTTTTTATTGGTCAATGTTGGAAATTAGTTGTGTATTTTGAATCTTGATGGAAAGGTAACAGTTACTTATTTAACTTTTCTTTTTTTTTTTTTATATAATTTTTTTATTGGTCAATGTTGGAAATTAGTTGTGTATTTTGAATCTTGATGGAAAGGTAACAGTTACTTATTTAACTTTTCTTTTTTTTTTTTTTTATATAATTTTTTTATTGGTCAAGGTTGGAAATATTAACTGTGTTTTGAGTCTTGACGGGAACGTAAGAGTTACTTTCAAATTGATGTTTTTTACTCGAAAGTAAGAAAAAGTAAGTTCTCCAAATATGTTCCTTTATTTTGCAAGCTCTAGCCCAACATGCCTCATTTTTATGTGACCAACTGTTTGGACAGCTGAGTTTCTATTGTCATAACTGAATGTTTTAGATTCTTGAACTGACTGATTGTCGAAAACATTTTTGTTCTTTTCTCTATTTGCCATATTTTCAGCAGTTACAGATGAGCACCCTCCATCACACCTAGCTGCTGCTCAGATGCTGTGTGAGATGGCAACTCATTCCTTTAAGCAAAATACATGTGGAGTGACAAAATCACTGAAAAAGCCTTCTCAAATGTCCAAGAAAACTTGCAAGTTGAAATCTGTCAAATCTGAAATATTATTTGCAGCACCAAAACCAAAGACGGGACTCGACAATTTGGTCAAGGTCAAAGGCACTGATTATGGGTTTCCCTCGAAGAAGCTTAGGCTCTCAGCAGATGTAAAGAATGAGTATATTGGTCGTACAATGTCAGGAAGCAAAGAACCGTTAAACTGGTCTGCTCTACGGTCTATCAAATCCTCACCTAGCAAGCTATGTAGGAAGTAAGCTGCAGAAACAAAAAATTACAATCCCAACTTTGTAAAGAAATCATGTGGGATTTCACCACTCTTGGGTCGTGGACAAACCTCGTAGTAGTAGAGGAAGGTGGACCAGCGGAGTGGAATTGGGCAGATGGCAAGATGGAATACTCAAATAGTGTTAATTCGTAAAGTTGTTGCTGTTACAGTTAATATTAAACTGTTAGGTTTGTATATATTGTCACATGTAGGGTATGATTTGATGTCACTTGATGGGATTTAGGTTTTAATGTTGTAACATTACTTGCCTTTGTGTAGATCATTTGATGAGGCAAATGGAAGAATATATATGTTCGCAATTGTCTTCTCTTGTATAAACTTCCCCGTTTTGATTCTCTTTATTTCTTATTTTCAATCATAAATTATTTTGTATGTAAATTCAAATTTATTTATTTTTTGACCTTTTAACTACACGTTTTTCGAAAATTTACTATTGAAAACATTTTTTTTCCTTGAATTTTCTTTTTAATGACCATCAAACAGGTATATTTTCAGTTAGATAGGCAAACGAGCTAGAGATCAATGGATGAACTATGTTATGGCTGTAGGATACATTTTGTGTTACAAACAATGAGGTTATTTTATGTTTTCCAAATTACACGCAAGGAAAAGTTGTAAAAAAATGCTAAATGGCCCAGGCCCTATGAGATTTATACTGTTCATATTAGTTTTTTATTTTTTATTTTTATAATTGAAGTATGTTTATCATGGATTTGTCCCTACTCATATAAAAAATTGTGGCTGTAACTGCATTTACTATGTTAAGGCCTTGATTGTTTTTAAAAATTCATTTTCAACCACTCGACAATTTTTATCAATTTTTCAGTCACACATTTCATGAAATTTTTAAACAAGGATTAAGTAAACAGTGAACACGAGAATTTGTCAAAAAATTGATTGTCGATATATAAGCATTCTAGATGTATTCTTGGTCAGCTAATTAGACAAATGACACTAAATAAATAGAATAAAAATTACAAAGTTCATAAATTGGGGATGTAGCTCAGATGGTAGAGCGCTCGCTTAGCATGCGAGAGGTACGGGGATCGATACCCCGCATCTCCACTTTTTTGGGTATTTTCCAAAAAAATTTATCAGCCAACCACAAAATTAATGGTATTTCCAATTTTCGCCCATTATTTCGTGAAACTTTAGAAATTAAGTCCAAAATGAAAACATTTTTATATTGGTTGCCTGATCAATTGGTCTACATTAAAAATGTATGTCATATCCATGCCCAAATTATCTGTTATAAAATCTTATAATTTTTTAAACATTTTGTCCATAAAATACAGTACTCCATACGTATTTTCTTTTCTTCCCATTGAAAAAAAAAATAAAAAATAGTGAAACCGTAAAAGCGCCTTAGCAACAATGATGTAGACTAATAAAACGGCACTAATAAAAAAACAGATTGAAACTTGAAAGCTAAATAAAAAGATGAAAAATAAAACAATTGCTTAATTAAGAAAATTTACACAAAAATCCGTTAACGAACCAATTCTTATAAATAAACTATTGATTAAAGCATATTACATCAAGTTAAAATCAGCCAAATAATCATGAAATTGCGTGCACAGCTAGAAAATTTTTGTTAACACTGAGTCTTGACTCTTGAAGGTTTTTTTTTTGGGTGTGTCTGTGTAGACTGTAGAGTAGCATCTGGTGTCAATGCCTATTTTAGAAAACTTGTTGCCTATTGAAAAGGAAACTTCCAGTGAGCTTCGCAAACTAGGATTGCGAATGGAGATCGGACATTTTTAAAGTATGAAAATTTGTAGCAGCAATTGTAAAAACTTGTTTCATAAATTATAACAAAAAAGCCAAATGGGCAGAGTCAAAAATCGACCCAAAATCAGGGCGCTTGCTCAATACGAATTATTTCATCCTAAGTTCTAACCCAGAGACGGATTTGGGGGGGGGGGGGGCTAGGCTGTAGCCTCCCTACTCAGGCCCAATAGCTTCTTTTTAAGGTATTTTTTATTTTATTTTTTTGGTAAAAAACCAGTTTTTTACGTGTAAAATTTTTTTCTCACATAGTAGCCCGATTTGAAATTTTGTAACCTGATCTTGTATCCAGTTTTGAATCTGTCCCTGTTCTAACCGGATCTTTCTGTATATTTTTTGTCTGCAAAATATTTTTGTTAAGAAAATAGTCAAATTGTGAATTTAATTTGAAGTTCATTGAAAACCATCAAATCATGGTCATCTTTAAAATCCAAAAGACACCCACAAAACTGGCTTACTGAAGAAAGATGAATAGATTCGAAGAAATAATGTATTTGCTCATTGAATAATGTATGTGTCAATTTGTGCCAAATAAAAAACAAACAAAAATTTTACTTTAAGCTTTTCCCGAAATTGCATCTGAATTAGTCCTAAAGTGGTCGTAATAACGAATGCCGTGTTCTGACCTTTTCCTACATTACAAGTTTACAATTCTTCTTGGGGATTCCAATTGCAAAATTTAAACAAAACAAGAGCAGTCAAAAGCTTGACAGAATGCATCATGCATGATCCTACATTGGACAAAAATGAATATAATTTAAGAAGAAATGTGAATTAAGTTTGTCGATTATTATGTCAAGTTCAACTTATGAGGATACTCTCGTGTGCCCATTGATGAGACCAAGGAGTTGTTTCAAATATCAATCCCGCTACAATGTTCGAATTTTTTTTGACAGAGGGGTGATTGGCTCTCACAATGGCAAGGCTCCACTTTTTTTTGGACTTTTATTCATGCGAGACTCATGGCATATGAAAGGATGTCAACCATTCGAGTAAAAAAATTCTAGCAAAGTAGCAAAATTCTTCAGATATTGTTTATTGATCTAAACTTGTGAGTAGGATGGTTCATGAAAGGAAATTACTAAGAAAAGTTGTGAGGAGTAAACTGGTGCGTTGAAAGCGGAAACACAAAATGGTTCGAGAAAATGATTCCTTAAATATTAAGTATTTGTTAAATCAAGTTGAGTGATACATGAAATGGATGGATTAATTAACCAAAAAGCAGCATTCAATATGTTTGTGCGATGTCGATTCATTATAATTTCGCTTCTAAACTCTGTTTAAGTTATATATTTAAATAATAATAATAATAAAAAAGATTGAAACTTGAAACCTAAATAAAAAGATGAAAAATAAAACAATTGCTTAATTAAGAAAAATTATACAAAAATCAGTTAACGCCAATTCTTATAAATAAACTATTGATTAAAGCATATTACATCAAGTTAAAATCAGCCAAATAATCATAAAATTGCATTCACAACTAGGAAAAAATGTACGCAATTAAGGTATATTCGTTACATTTGACTGTATGGACTTAATTTAATTAAGAAAAAAGGCATGCAATTTAATTTGTCAGTTGACTTCTTCAGTTGCCCAATCTATCAAAATTGCAATCTCTACAAGTGTTCGCGAAATTATTTATTCCGATTTAAAATCTACCGCAAGTGTACGGTTCGTTAACAAGGAGTAAAATGGACTGGAAGTCCAAGTATCGATCCCACGAGGATTGACTTAGTTCAAATTAATCTAGTACGACCTTAACTGAAACACGACAACCAAATTGAGGTTTTGTACTTTAACTAACAAAATGTAACCATTGACGCAATTATGAATGAAGAATTATACTAAGTGCAAAATAACTTGGATGCAATTTAATTAGAATTTTATAGAATTAATGGATGTACTAACGCACTAGGATCACGAATCCCCAAGGAATACCCGTTCAATTGTCAATTATGCAAATTGGACACACAATTCCATAAAAGATGAATCGATATTCCTATTTTAATTTAGCAATCTCTCTCGAGCAATACCAAACCTATCCCAATATATGATTCGACTATATTTCTATGACGAATACTAATATACCGACATGCATTATAAATTCACGAATATCCAATGATTCACACAAGGCATAGAGGCATATTTTTATCCCCTATCGGACCCTATGATGATTTATAATATGTCGAACCTATTTTTGTTCTTTCGAATACATAAAACAGGCCACCACAATCATATAATTACGTGCATAATAATCATATGAAAATAAAAACGAAATAAATCAATTAAATCCGAAACTAGTGTTCAAATACGTCAAAAATTCAAAACAAAAATTAAACGTAGTATTACAAGGTTCATCGATCTCCTAGCAGTGATAAATCTAGCCTAACATGCTAAAAAGAACAAACCATAAAAATATTTGAAGAAACGACATCACCCGAATCAATCTTCAATTCGATCTTCATTTGGCGCGATGTTGTTCTCTTATTCTATCCTTCGTTTCTCCTTCAAAATCTCCTAAAAACATGTAAAAACGGCGTCCCTTACGTTTTGATCGAGTTTTTGTATTTATAGGATCCTAAAAATATTGTTTCCATAAGAGTTTCAGAAGAAAAAAGAAACTAAATTTTTCCTCGATAATTGCTCTATGCGACCGCATAGAGTAAAATTTTGGGGCATCTTTGTTTGCGGTATGCTACTATGCGACCGCATAGAGGACAGTACTATGCGGTTGCATAGTACTATCTACTATAGCAGATGTGTGTTTTGGTCCTCCCACTTGCATTCTTCACTTCTTGGCATCCTTGTTCATTCTTTTCATTTCACCAACCCACGATATCGTCAATTGGTAATTGGCTAAATCGATTTCTCGATTTGTTCATCAGATCAACTTTTGGATTTTTGCACTTTTGGTCCCTGAACTTTCACTTTGCGTCACTTTAGTCCTTTTTCATGTCTTTTCTCCTAAATTTCACCATGTTCATCGTTGTTCCCTACAATTCACAAATGTACAAGATTAAGTCACAATTCAATCATTTTGCTCGTTTTTAAGTCATGTTTGTGACCTAAATAAGTGTGTAAAAACACACTTATCAAATCCCCCAAACTTGAACTATTATTTGTCCTCAAATAAGATAGTGACTTAATTCTGAACAAACATGACTTAATACCCTGTTGTGGCTCAGGATTGGACTGAGTATTTAAAAATTTATCTGTGCAAACATGACATCAACCTTTACTTGTTTAATGCAAATTGACATGCGTGTGTGAATTCATGCCAACATATCAGGTTTATGATGAATTTGAGTCCCGACCCCAAGTGGTCAAATATATCCTTACTAGCTTGAGAAATACACAACCCCCAAACTTATTCTTTTCACTCAATTATCCCATGGTTGTGTTTTAAGATTAGGAATTTATATAGTTGTAGTCCTCACCCTCTCGTAGTTCGGATTTAGCATTACTATCACAAGTCTACATTTCAAAAAGTGAAGGCTCTCCTAAATTTGATTGCTTTGACACTCAAGATCAAACTAGATTACTTGTCTTGCCTCAGAGGTACAGTCTCTTCAACCAAATGTCTAAGGGCTTTTCGTCATGTTATGTCTCTCTTTTATTTTTCTCACCTTTCTTTAACTTCTGATTGATTGTCATTTTCTCATTTGCTTTCTATATAACCCATGTAACGAGCTTTAGGCTGGTAACTTCCAAACTAGTTGGCTTTAGGGCACCAGGTTTTAAACTCTTGCAGGTTTATTCACTCGAGTTATAAAGGTTCGATAAGATGACTTTTTATTAACTTCTTTTCCTTTTACTTTCTATATGACCCATGTATCGAGTTTTGGGCCGGTGACTCCCAAACCAGTTGACTTTAGGGCACCAGATTTTGTAATATCCTTACAAGCTTACTTGCTCGAGTCATAAAGGCATGAAAAGAAGTGTTTTATTCTCACATATTAGAATTGTGCCCTTTATCATTTTTCTAGACATTTAGTTTCCAAAACCTACCCCCAATTGAAGATTTTCACCTACTCTTCATCCCACTGGTCTAGGAAATCCACATAATAAATTTCATGCACGGAGCCCCCGCTCATCTCAATGCATTCCTATAATAGCTCAACTATCACCAAACTGTCTTAAGGCAGTTCATGGGCTAATTTAATAGAGGGTTATCATTCTTTTCCTATGTTATGCCCAAAATCCAGTCATTCTTCTAATATATCAAGCATGAATAGCGTGCATAGATAAAGTCAAGTATTGCATCAACAAGTATCAGGTAGTCTAATTAGCACTAGATCCAAAGTTTTTGCAGTTTAAACTAGTTCAATAATATCATCATAGCTAATAAGGTTATCAAACCCACACAAGCATGCATGAAGAAAATGTAAAATAACTGAATAAAATGTAAAATTATTTTTTTTATTTTTTTAAACACGCATCATGCACACATTATGCAGTAATGGAAAGTAGTGAAAAATAGATAATGATGAACACAGATAGAGACTTAAAATTATGTCAACCCCCCAAACTTAGTTAATACATTGTCCTCAATGTAAGATTAACAAAAGATTAAAGACATAATTTGAAGGACAAAATGAAAACGACAAATTAAAATGGGGAAAACAGTACTCCCCTCATCACAACGGTGGTTGGGATGGAAAGTTGGGCCCGGCATCATCATCGCTAGAAGGGGAGGAAAGGTAGGACAAGATCTCTCTCAACATGGCAGACTGCTGGGTCTGCTCCATTTGAATGGCCTGAACCCTCGTCTCCAAACTCCCTAGACGATCCCAAGACTCGTTTACCTGCCACTGTATACCGTCCATCCAGCCAACGTACATGCCCAGACGCCCGTCAAAGGTACTCATCTGTCAGCATGCTGCGATGGATTCAATGCTGGCAGTGGACGTGAAGTTTTGTGCAGATGCCATATCCATCTGCACCTGCTGGATGGTGGTAGTCAGTGCCCCAAAGGATTGCTGAAGCTGCTGCATGTCTCGACTGTGTCCAGTCATAGTAGCAAACATCTGCTGTAATAACTGGGTGTCCACATCAGCCGGTGGTGGTGGAGCTTGTGGCATTTCAAAGTCCTCAGCTGCTGGCCCCTCTACAGCCTGTTGCTGTCGTCGGCGCTCATTTTTCAATTTCTGTTGATATTTAATCTTGGCGCGGTCCTGGGCCTCGAGTGTGAGGCATTTGATAAATGGACTTGGTTTCTCCGGTGCCTCCCCTGGCTGAACTTGTATGCCGGCAGCTCGACAAATTTCACTTATCTGGCTCGCGAAAATCAGTGATGTGTGCCTGTCACCCCATGCGCCTATAACGTGTATCTGATTGTAAATGTAAGTGGCCAAGTCAATCTTGTTTCCCCGAACTAGTTGGTAGATGAAACCCGCCTTCTGATCTGTGAAGTTCGTCCGATGGGAGATTGGCTCGATGTTGGTGGTAGATGAACAACCATAGGATGGCTATAGATAGAGTGAGGTCAATCTGATACCAATCAGCAGTAGGAAGCGGCCAAGCATTTTCCCGTCCCAATAAAACTTCTCCAACTTCAACACAGTTGAAATTATGCGGGACTGAGACTACATTTGTCCAGGTGAGTTGATAGTAATCATGTATTACCTCAGGTGAAAACATGATCCATTTGCCCCGAACCTAAGTTTGATGTAGATGCTCGGATCCCGATGTGTCTATTTCAACATAGAAATTTACATAGAATTCCAGTACCAAATTTTCATAGACGGGGTGTGGTTTTCCAATCGCCTTCTCCCACCCGCAGTTGTGGACTAGATAAACCAATTCAAAACCCGAGAAATCATCCAACTTAACTGGTCTCTCGGGGATGAGCGCCCATTCCCGGACAACATTGGCATAGCGGGCTGCGTGGTCGGAAGAAAGAAAACGTCGGACTCTCCCTACGGGTTTCCCAGTCCAGGCCATGTCAGATGTGGAACCAACTTTCTCCTTTCCTTTTGATGTACACTTTGGGGGCATCCTGCAAAGGTAAAGAAATAATAGTCAGTAAACTGCAATTTTTTAAAAAAACGATAGGGGGAATGAGATAAGCGAGACAAATAGTTCACAAATCTCCCAAACTTGCTTCAACATGCATATAGAACACCTTGGTGTGCACTTATCAAAATATGACAAAGAGGGTAGTGTAAAGAGAAAGCCAAGGTGAAAAATTGGAAATTTAGGCCAAAACAAGCATATTTGAAAAAAAATTGGATCCATGACCGAGTGCGCATATTCGGCCCCGGATATCGTTGAAAAATATCAAAATTTCCCCGGGCAAGCTCTAGGTATATGAGAGTATTCAATGAGATCTACCACATATTCAAATTTCAAAACAAATGGATTTCGTTTGGTATGTCAAATAATGGTGGAAAGTAGGGGACGTAGGGTGCCGTGGCATGCCGTGACCTAACCATGTGCCTACGTGTTGCAAAATGGATGTGATGTGATACATGGCTTTTCAAGTGGTTGTGAATGTGGTAACATGCAAAGGTTAAGAAGACATGCTCAAGAACATCTAAGGAAGGCAAAATAATAAATTACACACAAACGGAGATCCAAACAACCAAAATGAATCAAGTAACTCGATGATTAAGTGTACATGTTCGCCCCCGGACATCATCAAGAAAACTTGAAGTTTTCCCGAGCAACCTCCGAGCATATGAAAGTATGTAGTGTGGAGTAGCACATATTCAAATTTCACGCACATTGGATGTCGTACGGGTATTTAAAGCAAGGGACAAAGTGGGTGCGGTGAAGTGAAGTGAGCCTAACACATGTGCCTCAATGTGGGTAAGTGAGTGGGTCGAGCTCAATTACTATGCATTTGACCACTATGTATACGGGAACGCATATAGGTAGATTGTCCAATGCGAGATTGGTCAAAATGCACAACAAATATCACTTAGGCAATGCATCGAACACGTTGTGTGCAATAAAAATTCATCTTCATTAGAAAAACACTTGGCAAATGGTAATCATCCAAAGAACAAAAACACAAATGAAAGCACGACCCTAGCAAACTGACACCCATTCAACCGAACTCACAAGTGGAAAAGAGGAGGAACTACAACCCAAATTCAAAATGTAAGGAGGGAAGAAAAAAAAACATACATTTTGTGCCTTGAAGACAAGTAATGAATGTGGGATCGATTGATGAAATGAATTAGGGGTAGGAATGGTAGTGGGTGTGGGAGTGGTCGACCGAGGGTAGTAAGCCCTAAGGGTGAGAGAGAGGTGTGCTATGAAGATGGGTGATTGCCCTTCAAATGAGCCAGTCTTGGACTTAAGTCCATGACCGGTTATAACTATGCGGCCGCATAGTTAAATTCTATGCGGTCGCATAGTGAAGAGAAATTTTCCCCAAATTACTTTCGGTATATGTCTATGCGGTCACATAGACCAAATTTTTTTTTAACACACTGAAATCCAAAAAGATATTTCTCTCGTAATTTTTTTATTAATGTTCTTTTACCTAGAAATACGTGAATCATACTCCCAAACACCCAAAATCATTTCAAACTAACCGACCAATGTTGGTAATGCCCAGAAAATTATGGAGATGATAATTCGATCCTATTAACATGCATGTACGACCGATGACCTAGAAAAATGTAAATGTGAAAATGAAATAATTCTAGAAATAATGCAAAAAGTAAGCGAATAAAAGGATACAGTGGGTTGCCTCCCACCCAGCGCTAGATTATAGTCGATAGCTCGACTCTACCATATTGTGTCATTCTGGTGATTGAAAATGAACGGTAGACTTTTCTTTTGAAAAATCGCCGCCCCAATAGTGCTTCAAACGCTGTCCATTGACCTTGAATGTTCCCTTGCTGTCGTGAGTGATCTCAATGCCCTATATGGAAAAACCTGTGTAATGGTATATGGACCAGACCATCTTGATCGCAGTTTTCCTGAAAACATCTTAAGCCTAAAGTTGTAGAGTAACACTTTCTGCCCCATCGTAAATTCACGCCTCTGAATGTGCATATCATGTCATTTCTTTGTGTGCTCTTTGTAGAGTCTTGAATTCTCGTAGGCTTCCATTCTGAGCTCGTCCAGCTCATTAAGTTGTAGTAGACATTTTTCACCCGCAGCCTTCAAATCCAAATTCAATTTCTTCATTACCCAATAAGCATGATATTCTATCTCAAGAGGTAAGTGGCATACCTTCCCGAAAACCAGTTGATATGGTGACATTCCTATAGGGGTCTTGAATGCAGTCTTATAGGCCCATAAGGCGTCGACCAGTTTCTTAGACCAATCCTTTTGTGACGAGCTTATTGTGACCTCAAGTATTCGCTTCAATTGTCTATTGGACACTTCGACCTGTCCGCTGGTTTGGGGATGATAAGCAGTGGCTACATGATGTTTAACATCATATTTAACCAACAATTGTTCAAACTGACGATTGCAGAAATGTTTGCCCCCGTCACTGATTATAGCTCTCGGTGTTCCAAAACGGGTATTCTCTCAAATAGCTCCCATGCTCTGTCAATTGTTCTTGTGGAGATAGACCCGTCAGATGATGAATCCACCATGTTCTTGAAGGATAGAAGTAGTCCAGTGTAGAAAAATTGGATCTGTGTCTTCTTATCAAAACCATGTTGCGAGCACTTCCTTAACATATTTTTGAAAAGATTCCATGCCTCTTCAAATGATTCGGACTCACATTGGTTAAATATAGAGATATCATGCCGCATTTTAGCTACCTTAGCTGGCAAGAAGAACTTGGTACAAAATTTGTGAGTTAGCTCGTTCCAAGTGGTGATGCTTGCGACAGGAAGTGAATCCAGTCATTCAAGTGCTTTATCCCGCAAGGTGTGTGAAAACAACCGCAGTCTTATAGCATCATCCGAGATACCTTAATACCTAAAGTTTTGGCACATATCCAGAAATCGGGATATGTGTGTATACGGATTTTCACTAGCCATCTCGTAGTATTGATGCCCATTCTGAAAAAGTTGAATCACATTTGTTTTCAGCTGGAAATTCAGTTGCCCAAATGGAGGATATACAATGCTAGATTGACTTTGGACCACCAATGGAGCCACGAAGTCCCCGAGTACTGTATTCCCATCATCTTCAACTGCCATGCCTTCGTTCAGTGGAATTACTGGTCAATTTTGCTCGTTAGCCATTTGTTGTGCCGCTCTTGCTTCTCTTTGCCTATGATGAAATGTGCATTCGATTTCTGGATCTATGGGAACCAAATCTTGATCAGGTGCTCCTTGCATACAAGCACTGAGATTGCAAAATCAATACAAAATTAAATTGAAGTAATAACAACTAAACCTAGTAAGCTAACTATTACTAATCTAGATAAGTTCGAATTAGTGTCACAAAAGATAAAATTAAAACTAAATTTCAATCCCCAGCAACGGCGCCAAAAACTTATTCGCGAAATTATTTATTCCGATTTAAAATCCACTGCAAGTGTACGATTCGTTAAAAAGTAGTAAAATGGACTATGAATCCAAGTATCGATCCCACGAGGATTGACTTAGTTCAAATTAATTTAGTACGACCTTAACCAAAACACAACAACCAAATTTAGATTTTGTACTTTAACTAACAAAATGTAACCATTGATGCAATTATGAATGAAGAATTATACTAAGTGCAAAATAACTTGGATGCAATTTAACTAGAATTTTATAGAATTAATGGATGTACTAACGCACTAGGATCACGAATCCCCAAGCAATACCCGTTTAATTGTCACTTATGCAAATTTGACATACAATTCCACAAAAGATGAATCAATATTCCTATTTTAATTTAGCAATCTCTCTCGAGCAATGTCAAACATATCCCAATATATGATTCAACTATATTTCTATGACGAATACTAATATACCGACATGCATTATAAATTCACGAATATTCAATGATTCACACAAGGCATAGAGGTATATTTCTATCCCCTATTGGACCCTATGATGATTTATACTATGTCGAACCTATTTTCCTTCTTTCGAATGCATAAAACAGGCCACCACAATCATATAATTATGTGCACAATAATCATATGAAAATAAAAACGAAATAAATCAATCAAATCTGAAACTAGTGTTCAAATACGTCAAAAATCCAAAACAACAATTAAATGTAGTATTACAAGGTTCATCGATCTCCTAGTAGTGGTAAATCTAGCCTAAATGTTAAAAAGAACAAAACATAAAAATATTTGAAGAAACGACATCACCCGAATCAATCTTCAATCCAATCTTTACTGGCGCGATATTGTTCTCTTGTTCTATCATTCGTTTCTCCTTCAAAATCTCCTAAAAACATGTAAAAACGGTGTCTCTTACGTTCTGGTCGAGTTTTTTTTTATATTTATAAGATCCTAAAAATATTATTTCCATAAGAGTTTTGGAAGAAAAAGGAAACTAAATTTTTCCTCGATAATTGCTCGCGGTCGTATAGAGTAGAATTTTGGGGCATCTTTGTTTGCGGTATGCTACTATGCGACCGCATAGAGGACAGTACTATGCGGTCACATAGTACTATCTACTATGACAGATGTGCGCTTTGGTCCTCCCACTTGCATCCTTCACTTCTTGGCATCCTCGTTTCATTCTTTTCATTTCATCAACCCGCGATATCTTCAATTGGTAATTGGCTAAATCGATTTCTCAATTTGTTCATCGAATCAACTTTTGGATATTTTCACTTATGGTCCCTGAACTTTCACTTTGCGTCACTTTAGTCCATTTTCGCGTCTTTTCTACTGAATTTCACCATGTTCATCGTTGTTCCCTACAATTCACAAATATACAAGATTAAGTCACAATTCAATCATTTTGCTCGTTTTTAAGTCATATTTGTGACCTAAATAAATGTGCAAAAACACACTTATCAACATGTTTGGGAAGTTACATTATATTGAACAATTTAATTGTATTATCTAGTACAGGTTAATATGGGTGAGCAAATATGTAATTAAGCTTCAAGGATCTTTTTTATTTTTATTTATATTTTTTTTGGGTGTTTGTTTACATAAAATAAATTGACAACTCGATCGTTGTTGTTAGAGATTAGTTGAGATGTTAATTTTCAAAAGAAAAATGAAAACTATATGCTTCTTTGACTGAAAAAAAAAAATAAATAAATAAAATAGTTTGTCTGAGTGGTTTTTAAAGGCAGATGCAGGTCAATCAAAACAAGAAATGGGCATTGTCCTCATAAATTTTGAACTAATCATATCGATTTTTACTTTAAAAGAATTAACTATATAGTCGATCTTTTATGCACGTTGATAAAAGTTTTGGTGAAATCTATCTTAGAAAATTCACTTTCCATGCTCATTGAACATGAATTTACTTCTAACAGATTAGGGATTTTCGACCAATTACCATCAGAATTAAAATGAGATTATCTTAAATTAAAGTCGAAACGAATAATAAGACTTCTATATTAGCAAATAAATAAATAATATCCATATCTTCCGTGTTAGAAGATTTTGATGTTATTGTGTACATTTTGCCTTGATACCCTTTTGGTTGTTAGATAACACAAGTCAAGTTGACCTAGTTTTCAAGACTATCTTAACGGACAAGTTATTTACTTAGGTTGGATCAATTTTTCTACATAATATATATATATAATAGAACTGTAGATGCATGATGTTTTAATTTATTTATTCCTTAATTTAGCTTGAATGAATAAGGCATATTTTTTATGGTTATTTTTTATTCTCTATACTTATTTTTGAACACGACATTACAAGATTGTCATATGACAATACGATATTATAAGATTACATATGACAAAATTTTGATTTGCTAAATGGTAGAATTTCATTTAGTGTCACGTACATAAACATATTCCTTGCTAAGTATTCAAATTAATTCGCATATGTTTTATAAATTGCGATAAGATATTTTTTTAGTGTCACGTATACGTAAACATATTCCTTGATAAGTGTTGAAATTAATTCGTATATATATCTAATAGACTACTATATGACATGCAAATAACATATAGGTTTCATGTCAAAACAAACAACCAATTATTGAGGTAAATTATTTTTTATGAAACAAAACATTCTTACTCTATGTATATCGTGTAATTATAAGCCCACGTTTGGTTCAGCTAAAAATGTAAATTTTATGAAATTCACGACTTTTCACTTACACATTACATCAATTTTTATCAAAAACTACTAAAATTTTGATTTTTATCTAAACCAAAGATGGCCTAAGTGATTTGGAAGGTGTCACGCCTAGTATGAGAGAGCTTTATTGTAATTTTCACATACTACCAACAATTAACCTAAATGTAACATAAAGTTGAGGTCTTTTTGTTAATGCACTTCACAACTTAAAAGCTAAAGATATCTGCAGAGACATTTGGTGATTGTTTGGTAAAGATTTTGATAATATATTTTTTTACGGTTAGAGATAAAGTGAGTTCTACATGTGAGAGAATAACTCAAAAATGATGACTGGAATAGTGAAATAAAGATAAAAAAAATTGATTTTAATTGACTAAAAATCTGTACCAAACAAGTACTTGATGGGGGAAAAAATGTTTTGTTCTAATTTTTCTTTGATCACGAGGTGAGAAAAATTGCATTGTTACTTTTTCATTATTTTGTCTGGTCACGTTATCAAGTGAAAGTGACCTCAATGTAGAAAAACTTTAATAGATTCACACTTTGCGTTTCTATTGGAGGCTCGTATGACCAATTGAATTGAAAATATTTTACTTACTGAAAAAATGTGTTTTTCTTTTTCCTTTCCACAGAAATTTGAGATTAATATATAGTAAAGTAATTATTTATTTGTGTAGAAATATTACTGATCAGTTGACCGACAAAAATATAAAGTTAACTTGCAAGGGATGGTTAGTTGACCTATTGATACAAGTCTCTATGTTTGGTTGAAAGTTATATATTTTCTTTTAACTCTATGAAAAATAAAAAAGAAAAAAAATATATGTATAGAAGAACGTTTAATTGTGTAAAAAATTACTTATCTAAAATGTAAATTCAAATTTAATAGAAAGAATAATTTTATAGATCATACCGGACAAAATAGTCGTCTTGATTACATCAATCAACGATTTGGCTTTGGGTCGATGTTATGCCAAATGGAGATATATGCTTTGGCATTAAAGTCAAGTATTTTGCTATAATTCTAAATACTGTTCTGAATTAGAAATAATAGTTTATCGAAGAGAAATGTTCTTTATTGTAATTGAACTCAAGATCAAGAGTACACAATTAGAAGAATAGATGCCAAATGAAATTTTTAATTACATATTTGGTATACTTTACTGACTTCGTATAATAATAAACAAAATTTTAATTTATTATTTTGATATCAAAACATTTCATAATTGTAAGAAAAATTATTGAATGATAAACTCATATTGTGTAGCCTACAACATTTCTTTTTTCTTTTTTCTAGGCACGTTGCGTTGGTTCATTTTTCTTAGTCGTTTTTTGTCCTAAATTCCCTATAGAAAGTGGGTAACAGCTCGACGTTGACTCCCATGATTCTCTGTCCCAATGGCACTTCAATTATTTGAAATTTTGGAAAATCCGGATTCCATTTTAAGGAGAATTTTTCAAACTTCGATTTTACTTTATTTTTTTAAGTAAAAATATTACTATTAATATTTCTTGGGTTGTGCTATGTGTACACTGGGGGTGCATCCTTATGACACTGCCAATGTATAAGGAGAATAATCCAATATATAGTCCATTGTCACAGGTTAAATTCTTATTTAACTTTATTTAAAATAAAATTCATATTCTTCCACACTCTTAATTCTTTTTCGTATTGTGCCATGTTTTGGCCTCTTCTCTTTCTCTTTCTCTCTTCCCACTTTCTTTTCTACACCAGAATAAATCAAGTAATAGGAGATTAAGAAAGGAGACGCAGCACTGTTGAGGAGGGCGAGGTCGGTCAAGATAAGTGCTACTTCCCTACTTGCAAAGTGGGAAGATGAGAAATGGGGATAAGGAAAGGTACTTGAAAGGTGGGAAAGTGGTTTTTTTTCTTTCTTTCTTTTTAATGAGAAAGTGCTTCAAAAAACCTGATTAAAAAAGGCGGCTATTCCGAAAAGGAAAATGTCCGCTTGTACAGAAAAATCATCAACAGAAATCTTACAGACATTCACATGGGGGTGGGCCCATGTGAATTAAAATATTTTAAAAAATAACCCATCCACACCTGTATGTGTGTATTTTGTACCGCTTCTGTAGAGGATTTTTCTGTATGTATAGCTTTATTACTCTGAAAAACAGTTTTGCTTCACTAACAGGGCCGATTTGCCCTATTAGGGCTATTTTTAAATTTCCCATTCCAACTTGGTCATACATGATAAATTTCCTCTTAGTTATACATTATGACAAGTTAGTGTCTGTATATATGCCATGTATGGTGTGTACATATTTATATCGAGAGTTGGTCTGTGATAATCCAAATATCTGCGGGAGAGAAAAAAGAAAATCTCTCTTCTTTCACATGTGTTTTTCCTCGGATTCTTGACGCGTAATACTATCGTCCAAATTTCTGTCCGTGTAGAATTTCGTCAAAAAGGGAGCTTCAAACTCAGTGAAATACAGAATAATTAACTCATGTTGAGACCATATTTGTTTCAAAATTGTCTATGATTTCTTCTCTGGGAGGATTAAATGGAAGAGTTCGGAAAACATGAACGCCGGTGGTCATTCTCAGACACGATGGCCGCCAGAAAATCGGTTTATAGTGAAGGATCATCGCCGGGAACGGATTCAGGAGGTTCTGTAATTCCGGCAGAGGAGTTTGTTGAAGTTACGCTTGATCTCCAGGATGATGATACAATAATACTACGTAGTGTTGAACCGGCAACGTTCATTAACATAGATTCCGGCAATGACGTTGTTTCTGGATTCGCCGGAATCGAAACGCCGACACCGGCTTCAACGTCAGCTTCCCGGTCACCAACTATGCACCGAAGCTCTTCCAGTAGGCTTCGACAATTTTCTCAGGAACTGAGAGCTGAAGCAGTAGCAAAAGCCAAGCAGTTTTCACAGGATCTGAAGGCTGAATTAAAGCGATTTTCATGGAGCCACGGGCATGCGACACGTGTTATCAACGGTGACGCTGAAGGCGGAGGTGATGGAATAGAGTCCGCGCTGGCAGCACGGGCAATGCGTCGGCAACGTGCGCAGCTTGATCGGACTCGCACCGGCCCAAATAAAGCTCTCCGAGGTCTCAAGTTTATCAATAAAAGTAAAACAAATGATTGGAACGAAGTTCAGAACAATTTCAATAAGCTTGCAAAAGATGGTTTCCTTTACCGTTCTGATTTTGCACAATGCATAGGTCAGTAACATTTTCGATCTCAAAATTAAATGCTCGTTTAAGCTTTTTATATTAATGAAATGCTCATTTGAACACTTTCTTCTCAGGTATGAGAGATTCCAAAGAATTTGCGTTGGAATTATTCGATGCATTAAGCAGAAGGCGAAGGATACAGATGGAGAAGATTAGCAGAGATGAACTCTACGAGTTTTGGTCACAAATTACAGATCAAAGTTTCGATTCCAGGCTCCAGATTTTCTTCGACATGTAAGCATTTGATCATTGCGTGTTTTGTTGTTAACGAAGATTTGGTGATATAAAATATTAACAGCATGATTTGACTTGACAAAATGTTACAGGGTAGACAAGAATGAAGATGGTCGAATAACTGAAGAGGAGGTCAGAGAGGTAAAATTCACTCTGTTTAATTTATTATTTAAAAAAAATGATTAATCTCTAGGATTAATTGGAATTTTTAAATTAATGGAGTAATGATTATGAGGTAAAGCACAGTCTGTCAGATTCTCAGTGGCATTATTCAAAAAAATTAGGGCTGACCTTCAATTATTTTGTTTTGGGATTAAGAGCATGTTTGGCTAAACTTAAATAAAGTTATTTTGTTTTCTTAATTTTAAATATAAGAGGTTATTTTTTTTCAGAAATTAACTCTTACTGTAAGGTAAATAACATATTCTAAAACTTACTTATCATTAATAAGTAAATTTTATAAGCGTAGCCAAAAATCTTATTATGCCACGTGTTAGGCGTGACAGGTGACTATTCCAAAACTAACAACTCCAATGCGTCTGTTGCAATGTCACCCATGTTCTAGAATATCTATTTAATTTTAGCTAAATAAAATAATTGGAATGAGTAAAAAATTAAGAATGTCAAACTCTGTTATGCTGAAGTCTCCAAATTGCACTAGTGTTTTGACATGGGCCAAAAAAAAATTAGTGGGGTTGGTGGGGGTAAATTTGTAATTAGCTATAAAATAACATTTCTATTTCTTTTTAATTTACATTATGTAGATTATTACGCTAAGTGCCTCGGCAAATAAGTTGTCAAGATTACAAGAACAGGCAGAAGAATATGCAGCTTTGATCATGGAAGAGCTCGATCCTGAAAGACTTGGCTACATCGAGGT
Source organism: Olea europaea var. sylvestris (assembly GCF_002742605.1). Classification (NCBI taxonomy): domain Eukaryota; kingdom Viridiplantae; phylum Streptophyta; class Magnoliopsida; order Lamiales; family Oleaceae; genus Olea; species Olea europaea. Next base: position 1,229,795 of record NC_036255.1, read on the forward strand.
TGGCTCTTCTATCTAATTAAAAATACATTATTGTTATTATTTAAATTTCGATAATGTTATCTACCATTGATTGCTCGCAATTGAAATCGTACAAATAAAGCTAGATCTATACTATAGTTGTCTCATGCAATAAATAAACTCAAATTCGTAAATTTGCATGACATCATAGTTTACTTGACACGTAAGGAAACAATACAACATACTTCAACATTATTCTTAATTAAATTCAAATCAATTACGTCAATCTTAATGATGTTCCTTCACACGCAAATATCAAATTTGATATATGAGATTTTCATAATTGAATAGCGATGAGATTTAAATACAAGATATTTGTCTACTGTAATAGTACATTAAAGTACCTCATGTAGTACGTTCGAATAATTAATGTTCATGCCTAAGTTGTACTTAAAGCACTAACTAATTGATTGTGCACCAACCACAGTTCCTCGACTAATACTAAAGAAAATGGTTACAAATAAAGTTATCGTGTTGGACTTTTATTTCGAGAAAGTCAGTAGTTAGACAACAAATCATGGACTAAATCTTCCTAATAATATTAAGATAATTTGTTCAACTACACACATCGAAGAAAGAATTAATGTACTCCAAAGCAAAATATAAATTTAATCAGATTGATATCAATTGGTTAGGTAATTCTTGAATAAATATTGTTTTAATTTGTTAATAATGGGGAATAATTATTTATTTTTATTATGGGGGTGAAACCGTCCCATGAGCCAAAAGTCAAAATAATGAAATATATTAATTTTGGTGGTACAATTCCACTAACATATAAAATCCCATAACATCTTCATTATTTAAAATGAGACAATAAAACAAAATTTATGACAAACCAAACACAATATTTGTACAACTTTTTAATTCATTATAAAACCCAACAATTATTAAATTTTAATTCTATGTTTAGAATAATCATATATGCTTTAGCTGGGATTGTCTTACTTTGACTATGTCATATTGTCGCCCTTTAAAACCATAAATTAGAGTGATATTAAAGTACAAAAGTTTTGAAAAATTATAACCATTTGTTTTACATATATTAGTGAGAGAACGGCTTACTGGCTAACTAGTGATCATTTTAAAAAACTTTCCGTAATATTTAATATTCTTTTAATGTTATTGATGACCTTTGAAATATGTTCATCAGAAGTAGAAATATTTTAATTTTTTTTTTTTTTTTTTTTTAAAAGATGGGGGCCTTCAAATAGGAAGCCTTAGGCGATAACTAACAAGCCTAAGAGTTGAGTGGTCTTCGAATAACTAAGTAACTTTGCACGGTAATTAGAGGTGAACATAGTTCGATTTGAACGATTTGCAACAATTTTTCAAATCAAATAAGTTAAATTAAAAATATTGATTTTTTTTGAAAGATGGGGGCCTTCAAATAGGAAGCCTTAGGCGATAACTAACAAGCCTAAGAGTTGAGTGGTCTTCGAATAACTAAGTAACTTTGCACGGTAATTAGAGGTGAACATAGTTCGATTTGAACGATTTGCAACAATTTTTCAAATCAAATAAGTTAAATTAAAAATATTGATCTAAAATTTCACGTTAAAACAAAAATCATATTGTTGAAAATATTATAGAACAAAAGTTCTATAATTCTAATCATTCTAAGTGGAAATTATACCCATCCCTACTTTTCAAATAACACTTTCAAAAATCAAATTATAACTATCTTCTTTAAAAAATCAGATTATAATTATTTTATAGTTTAAAAACATAAATAATCTAATAATTAAATCTCAAACCCTCATAATCTAATAAATCCACCATTATCCACAGCAGCCACCTTATCCACCATAATAAATAATAATAATCCACCATACCCACTAAGCTTGGGCATCGGGTGAGTCGGTCCGGGTATTTCAATACCTAAAACCACTCATTATGCTTCAAGTATTTTACAAATAAAACCATTCGGGTCTTTGTAAATACTAGAACCAAACCCAAACTCGAACCGTCTTTTTCGATTCAGTTTTCAATCCTACTCGTAATATTTTTATATACATTTATTTAGTAAATATTTCACATAGACTCTTTTGGTACATACATCTAATATGCTATTACTTGAAAATATATAAATACAATGGAGAAAATTCAATTAAAAAAATTTCAAAAAGCAAAATATTGGATACTAAAAGTCACAAAAATAGGAGAAAATAAAAAAAAAATCAAAAATGAAATTGTAATTTGAGAAAAAATTACTTTTCTTGATAAATCTTATTTGATCTCTAAGAAATGCATACTAGGCATATACTTTAATTATGAACAATGCTTGAATTCTTCTACTTGTAAAACAAACTGATTTAAAAATACTAATTAAATACATAACTAATATAGTATCAAAAAATTACGATTCACACATTGAACTCGCTCTGTTTGATATAGAAAATAAGAAATAAATATTTAAAAAGAGGACCACGGACTCAAGATAACAAAAAAAATAAAACACAGTTCAATTGCCATGCATTATGAAAAAAATAATAAAAAAATCACTTAATAATACAAGAAAGTAAATAGCTTGAATTGCAAAAGAATGAACCCTTTGATTCATCAACTTATATTACAATATGTTTGAAATTTTTGATTTATAAAAAGCTCAAATTGTAAACATTAACATATAATAACCTCTGAGATGCAACAATCGATGTAAGACGAGATGTGAAAGAGTAAGAACCAATCTTATTTTTTAGGATTAGAGTTTAAAGTTTTAGACTAATTACTACCAAAATTAGAAATTTTAGATTTTATATGTTTTTTCAAGCCAATAAATTATAAATAATTTTTTTTTTTATAAAAATCGGTTCTATTTAAATACCCACAATTTTGGTTTACGAATCAAGAACCGAACCGAATCCACTCGGTTCTCAATTCCGATTCCAAATTTATTTTTTCGAGAATCGGACCGGAACCTCCGATTCCGATTCGATTTCGATTCGGGAGATTCGCCCAGGCCTAATACCCACACACTATAGTTGAGCAGTGCCACCATACCCACCGCCCGCAGCCGCATCGTGCCAAGAATAAGAGACAATGAGCGCTTTGCATAGATCGTAGTTGTGCAGCCTCACAGACTCAATGGTGAATATAGGAAGAAATAGTAGCTCTGGCGTAGATTGGTCTAGTGGAGAGAGGAAGACTTGTGGTAACCCTAGTGGCGGGGCGAATATAATGGAAAGAGGTGGCTCCAACGTAGATTCATCCGTTGCCCATCAGTGTGCACGATTTTGGGGTGTTTTCAAGTGGTTTAGGGCTGATAGTGGTCTAGATCTAAGATAGAAGCTATGTTTTCAGGTGGTTTAGGGATAATTCGAGATCCCTATAGCGCGAGCAGGCGACAATGATGGTGGTTTTGGACAGTTCAGATGACACTATAGTGATAATATTGTGGTGTGTTGAGCAGTGTTGTGGCCGTGGTAATGGTTTTGCGATTACTGTGGTGGTGCAGTGCGGTTCTATAAAGTGAGGTATGGTGCTAGTAAGTTGGTGGAGGGGTGGTGGTTGTATTGGTGGTGATGGTAATTGTGCGGTGGGAAGAATGTTTGTTATCAATTATTTGGTTTATTATGAACAATAAATTGATTATTTGTGATCAATAAATAATATGTGACCAATTATTTGAGATTGTGATCAATAAATTGAATATTTTGTTACCAATAAATAATATGTGATTGAAAACTTGTGATCAATAAATAATGTGACCTATAATTTTTTTTATTGTGATCAAGAAATAAATTTTGATCAATTAATTCAATAATTTGTGATCAAATTGTATAATATTGTAACCTTAATGTATTTAGTTAATAAAATATATGTTTCATTAATTATTTTATAATTTTTTTTTAAAATCTGATTTTTGAGGTTTCAAACCTTGCTTCTTAATTTTGAAATGTATCATACTTAATCTCTTATATGTGAATTTTTCCTATTTCAATATTATAGAAATATTTAATCTCTTAGTCAATGCTAATAGGCACAACATCTACAATTATAACACATGATTCATTCTTTCCATAAATATAAGAATATAATACATGAATTCATTGATTATAATTAAATGATATGAAACAACTAATAAAAGAAAATGATAAAAATATCAAATACAATAATATTTAGATTAGAATCATTCTCAACGAGTCTATAAGAAGTAAACCCATTTTTTTTTATCGGGTTCGAGTAGAGACCAAAGATCTTAAGCAATCGATCCGACAGAACAACTCAAAAAATAAAGAAGTATTTGTGAGTCATTCAATGCTTCCGACACCATATTTGTGTTCAACAAATTTCTAAAAGAATCAAGAATCCGACCACTAGCAGGAAATATAGACTCAGAAACAATTGTTAATATTTAAATAGCTAACACATTTTAATGGATTTGGGGGATAATCTTTCTATTTATTTGTAATTAATTTCCACCAAAATAATATATCGAACTACTCATTGTTAGTATTCCACCAAATCATTATAGCTATTATTAGTAAAATCTAGAAACTAAATTAAAATATAAATACTCAATTGAGTGATATGACCAGAAAATTGAGTTGCAAATAAATAAATAAAATTTATCTGCTAAAAATTTAAGGGAGCACGACACATATTTGAACAAAATAACACAAGTATAAAAAAATAGCAAACAATTACCAAAATATAAGAAAATCTGGATAAATTGATCTGAAAATTTAGCCGAAACTCGAGAAAATTATTAGTAAAAAGGAAAAGAAATGTGTGAATTTGAATTAAAATCTAGATATAATTGTTTACTCAATTATAATGGACGATGGGTATTTGGGTACAAATTAATGGGATGGACTTTAATTGGGATGTGTTTAATTTTAATTGGATTGGATAAAATTAAATTTTTTTTTTTTTTTTAATAAACGGTATGGGGTTTGAAACAATTTGCAAAAATTGAAACCTAAATCCAACCCCATCGAAACAATTTGGTGTGGTTCAAAATCAAAACATTGACGGATAAACGTGAATCCAAACCAATGGTTTCAAAAAAGCGGTATCGAGTTGGCAGCTACGTTTTTCAACTCTAATCAGGGTAGGGGGTGTATTCAATCGAGACTTTTGAAGGCTTTGATGGACTTTTTTTAAGTGATGACTTTTGTGAATTTAATGGATCTTTTATAAATTTATATGAAATTAGTGGAAGTTTTTCATTTATGAATTTTCATTTTAGAATTTTTATAGACTTTTGTGGAATTTAAAAGAATTTTAAAAATTTTCATTTGAAATAGAATTCACACAGATCTAGTGTGAAATTCTCACATACAAGATGTTAGTTCCCACAATTTCCCTTCTTTCCCCCCCCCCCACCCCCCCCCCACACACACATATAAGTGTGATAAAAGTCGAATTTAATTTTTTCATAGAAAATAGAAATAAATAATAAGAGAGAGAAAGAAAGATAAATGAAATATAATCAATAGGAAAAAAATAAATTTTAATCATATATGTCTATAGAAGATTAAAGGAAGGAAAGATTGAAAATATATATATATATATATATATTCGTGATTAATGATAGAAAAATTTTAAGATTTTATGAATACTTTCTGATTAAAAGTTGGTATTCCAGAGACTTTTATAAAAGTCTCTAAAAGTCATTAAAATTTGAATACCTCAAAATTGATAGAGGCTTCTAAAAAGTTTGAATTGAATACACCGTAACTTTCAAATATTTTTTAAAAGTTTATAAAAGTCTCAATTGAATATATCGTGACATTTAGAGAATTTCAAATAGTCTCAATTGAATGCCCCTAAACTTTTAAAATCCCAAAAAGTCATTAAAATTTTTAAAAGTCATTAAAAGTTTTAATTGAATATATCTCCAAAATGACCCACATTGATGAATTAAGTAGGAATAAAATTTCATTGTTTCTGCTTGTGATCAACTCCATGAAATGATCCATCTTATCTAATCTTATCTCTTACACGTTACCCTGTATTCTTAATGCAGCTATGGCAACTGGAAACACTCTTGCTGCAGAAGGACACATACTTAAACTACAGTCAAGCCCTAAGCTACACAAGCCAGGCTTTGAGTCAAAACTTACATGGACTAAGAAACAGAAGTCCCATAAGAAGAATGAGTACAAAACTGCTTTATTTTTTGCAAGAAAATTGGAGGAGAATTTGGGTCCTGTTGTTGTGGATTTTGATAATGGTTGGGCTCTTCACTTGGAAATTCTATCAGTATAGACAGAAAAGTGCATTCAAAGTTATGCGTTATTGTCTTCTTACAGCTAAGGGTGCCGCTGAGACATTGAAACTCAACATGGCTCTTATACTATTGCCAGTGTGCAGGAACACTATTACTTGGCTGAGGTCCTCTAAGTTGGGCTATTTTTTGCCTTTTGATGACAACATCAATTTTCACAAGGTAGACAACCTTATTCTCTTTCAAATTTTTATGACACATTGGGCTTAGGTCCTCTGAGTTGGCTTGATAAAACGTTCATAATGCATAAAAAATCATTTGCAGTTTTAATTCACTCCTACCGCAATAATATACAATGAACAAACGCATAAAAATATAATCTTGGAAGCGTTATGTATTCAAGAGTCTACCTATTCCATTCCTTTTTATATGGTCCCATTTAAATTTACTTTCCATACAAGTAGTTGGTGATCAGTTTATTCATGATCTGGTATAATAAAAGTGGTAAGCTTGTGTTTCCATCCAAACTAACTGAAAATGACAATTTCATTTATTCATGATTTGATACAATAAAGTGATAAACTATGTTGCTGAGAAATACTGATTATCGTTGGCCAGCCAAAAGTGATAGCCTAAGAAGCCAAGAAAAAAACAAAAAATAAAAATGATGTTGTGACATTAATATAGAGAAAAGAAATGAATACCGCCCCAATCAACTATTTTAGCCAAATATTTTAGAACAAAGTCGAAGATTATTACTTTATATTTTTAATCTGTTGAAACTTGTTAAAAGTAAATCTCTAGAAAGTAATGGTGTGGTAGATTGGATTATCTTTTACTAGTTACAGTATCATGCCTCTGTGGCCTTGTTAATGAAATCAAAATTGATGGAATTATTTCAAATCATACGTCGTTTGTAATTTTAAATTATAAATATGTGCAGACCATTGCTGCGGGTATTGTAATCGGTGTCATACTCCATGCTGGTAACCACCTAGCATGCGATTTTCCAAGGCTAATACACGAATCTGATGCCAGATATAAGCTTTATTTGATCAACGACTTTGGTCATCATAAACCCAAGTACATGGACCTTGTTAAAGGAATTGAAGGTGTGACAGGAATCCTAATGATAATCTTCATGTTGGTTGCTTTCACTTTGGCGACGAGGCAGTTCAGGCGGAGCCTTATTACGTTGCCTAAGCCCTTCAACAGACTCACAGGTTACAATGCCTTCTGGTATTCACATCACCTGTTTGTCCTTGTTTACATCTTGCTAATCATCCATGGTGTGTTCCTTTATCTTGTGCACAAATGGTACAAAAAGACGGTATGCATCGAGAATTGCCTTTTTCTTCTCAATTATTGTTTGAATCATCTGATTACAGATAATTTTTCATTGGTAGCAGACGTGGATGTACCTTGCTTTTCCTGTACTCCTATATGCCGGGGAAAGGACCCTCAGATTTTTCCGGTCAGGCTTGTACACAGTCCGGCTGCTGAAGGTGAGCATGGCATTCTGCTTATTCTAGTAAGAAGGAATCAGGGCTTTACCCAAAAATTTCTACAGAACCCTGAAGATTGTTTAACCTTGGATTGCTGTTAATTAGCTCGCCCTTTGTAGCTCAAGTGAATGCTTTCAATACGTGTCTTTACAGTTATTTAAATGTTCTGATTTTTCACATTTAACCTGCTTTATAACCTTTTCAGGTTGCTATTTATCCAGGAAATGTCCTGGCATTACAAATGTCTAAGCCTCCCCAATTTAAATACAAGAGTGGACAATACATGTTTGTCCAATGCCCTGCTGTTTCCAAACTTGAATGGTGAGTTAAAAAGAACATTATCCTGTTGATGTACAAGATAAAACAATAATATCCTGATGCCATTGCAATTTTTTCAATATGTACTACATCCTGTTTTCCATAGCTTGACTAGGAAAGTTGCACTGCAATTCTAATGAAGTTATAATAATTGTATTCCATTTTCAACATCCGGTATTTGTTTATAATCAAATATTTCCTGATATTGTTTAATAGTGATCCCGAAGTAAGTCATTGAAGGAACTTCAAAATCAGAGACTAATAGACTGCAAGCAATTATGAAACTTCATTTTTTCTTGGTGCTTGATTACTTTTTTACAATCATGCAGGCATCCATTTTCCATTACCTCAGCCCCCGGGGATGATTACCTCAGTGTACACATACGGCAGCTGGGCGACTGGACACAACAACTGAAGAAGGTATTCTCTGAGGCTTGTGAGCCACCTGTCTGCGGGAGGAGTGGGCTACTCAGAGCAGATGAAACAACCAAGGGAAGGTACATTTCTTTTTTCTGAATCAGTATATGTACTTTTCTTCAACCTCTATTCTCTCCATTAGCTTGTGAATATATTCCATAATCTAGAATTTCGCTCCAAAAATCTCAGTTTGCCAAAGCTATTGATAGATGGACCTTATGGAGCTCCTGCACAAGATTACTTTAAATATGATGTCCTCCTACTCGTTGGACTCGGAATTGGAGCAACACCTTTTATCAGTATCCTAAAAGATTTACTGAATAATATTGTCAAAATGGAGGAGCAGGCGGTAAGTAACTTAATTCTTCATATTAAGTCTTTCCTATCTATCATCCTGCTAGCGTTTAGGCTTCTTGAGTTACTATGTCATTCATTTTATCATTACATATGCATTTAATGTTATACTGTGTTAATGTTTAAAACATGTTCTCAAAATTCAATTTCCTTCTTTCAGGATTCAATTTCAGATTTCAGTAGGCATTCGGATCAGAGTCTTGGATCAATTAGCTCGCCCTCTGTCAACAAGGTATATACAAAACAGAAGAAAACACTGAGGACGACGAATGCTTACTTTTATTGGGTGACAAGGGAACAAGGATCCTTTGATTGGTTCAAAGGTGTCATGGATGAAGTTGCGGAACTTGATCAAAGGGTAACTTAAGCATAACATCTAAAATTTCTATTAGAAGTTTTCGCTGTTTTTTTATTGTAGTGTTTGTCTCTGTAACTTTATAGGGTGTCATTGAGATGCACAACTACTTAACTAGTGTATATGAGGAAGGGGATGCTCGCTCAGCTCTCATCACCATGGTCCAGGCGCTAAACCATGCTAAGAACGGGGTCGATATTGTCTCTGGTACAAGGGTAAGATCTCTAAGAAATGTTTAATAAGATGGATTGATCATTATTAAAATCTCGTATATTGTATTCTCTAATTCAGTCCAGTACTGCATACTAAGCATATCCTTCTATTTGTGATTACACCAGTTGAATAACACCCCTAACAACTTTTTGCTTCTTAGATGTACTTATTTTGTTGCTTATGAATAATATACCTATGCTGTTGCTTCTAACAGGTCAGAACTCATTTTGCAAGGCCTAATTGGAAGAAAGTTTTCTCTAAAATTGGTACTAAGCATGCTAATGCAAGAATAGGTGAATATTTTCTTCTATAGATGCATAATGAAAAAAAATTTAGTCTTCTTGAGACTTGACCATATCTTGTTTTGGTATTTGGAGCAGGAGTTTTCTATTGTGGGGCACCAGTTTTAGCCAAAGAACTCAGCCAGCTATGCTATGATTATAATCAAAAGGGCTCAACCAAATTTGAATTCCACAAAGAGCATTTCTAGAAAGCAAGTTATCGTCTAATGTCTTGATTGCTAAGCCATATTAGACAACACTAGATAATAAGATGAAGTCAACTCCGGCGTAACAAACATGTCCTAAGTGAAAATNCCAAAAATCTTATTATGCCACGTGTTAGGCGTGACAGGTGACTATTCCAAAACTAACAACTCCAATGCGTCTGTTGCAATGTCGCCCATGTTCTAGAATATCTATTTAATTTTAGCTAAATAAAATAATTGGAATGAATAAAAAATTAAGAATGTCAAACTCTGTTATGCTGAAGTCTCCAAATTGCAATAGTGTTTTGACATGGGCTAAAAAAAAAATTAGTGGGGTTGGTGGGGGTAAATTTGTAATTAGCTATAAAATAACATTTCTATTTCTTTTTAATTTACATTATGTAGATTATTACGCTAAGTGCCTCGGCAAATAAGTTGTCAAGATTACAAGAACAGGCAGAAGAATATGCAGCTTTGATCATGGAAGAGCTCGATCCTGAAAGACTTGGCTACATCGAGGTTGGCTCTTCTATCTAATTAAAAATACATTATTGTTATTATTTAAATTTCGATAATGTTATCTACCATTGATTGCTCGCAATTGAAATCGTACAAATAAAGCTAGATCTATACTATAGTTGTCTCATGCAATAAATAAACTCAAACTCGTAAACTTGCATGACATCATAGTTTACTTGACACGTAAGGAAACAATACAACATACTTCAACATTATTCTTAATTAAATTCAAATCAATTACGTCAGTCTTAATGATGTTCCTTCACACGCAAATATCAAATTTGATATATGAATTTTCATAATTGAATAGCGATGAGATTTAAATACAAGATATTTGTCTACTCTAATAGTACATTAAAGTACCTCATGTAGTACGTTCGAATAATTAATGTTCATGCCTAAGTTGTACTTAAAGCACTAACTAATTGATTGTGCACCAACCACAGTTCCTCGACTAATACTAAAGAAAATGGTTACAAATAAAGTTATCGTGTTGGACTTTTATTTCGAGAAAGTCAGTAGTTAGACAACAAATCATGGACTAAATCTTCCTAATAATATTAAGATAATTTGTTCAACTACACACATCGAAGAAAGAATTAATGTACTCCAAAGCAAAATATAAATTTAATCAGATTGATATCAATTGGTTAGGTAATTCTTGAATAAATATTGTTTTAATTTGTTAATAATGGGGAATAATTATTTATTTTTATTATGGGGGTGAAACCGTCCCATGAGCCAAAAGTCAAAATAATGAAATATATTAATTTTGGTGGTACAATTCCACTAACATATAAAATCCCATAACATCTTCATTATTTAAAATGAGACAATAAAACAAAATTTATGACAAACCAAACACAATATTTGTACAACTTTTTAATTCATTATAAAACCCAACAATTATTAAATTTTAATTCTATGTTTAGAATAATCATATATGCTTTAGCTGGGATTGTCTTAAAACCATAAATTAGAGTGATATTAAAGTACAAAAGTTTTGAAAAGTTATAACCATTTGTTTTACATATATTAATGAGAGTATGGCTTACTGGCTAACTAGTGATCATTTTAAAAAAACTTTCCGTAATATTTAATATTCTTTTAATGTTATTGATCGATGACCCTTGAAATATGTTCATCAGAAGTAGAAATATTTTAATATTTTTTTTTTTTTTTTTAAGATGGGGGCCTTCAAATAGGAAACCTTAGGCGATAACTAACACACCTAAGAGTTGAGTGGTCTCCGAATAACTAAGCAACTTTGCATTGTAATTAGAGGTGAACACAGTTCGATTTGAACGATTTGCAGCAATTTTTCAAATCAAATAAGTTAAATTAAAAATATTGATCTAAAATTTCACAAAACAAAAATCGTATTGTTGAAAATATTACATAACAAAAATTCAATAATTCTAATCATTATAAGTGGAAATTATACCCATCCCTACTTTTCAATAACACTTTCAAAAATCAAATTATAACTATCTTCTTTCGAAAATCAGATTATAATTATTTTATAGTTTAAAAACATAAATAATCTAATAATTAAATCTCAAACCCTCATAATCTAATAAATCCACCACTATCCACAGCAGCCACCTTATCCACCATAATAAATAATAATAATCCACCATACCCACTCAATCTGGGCATCGGATGAGTCGGCCCGAGTATTTCAATACTCAGAACCACCCATTATACTTTAAGTATTTTACAAATAAAATCATTCGGGTCTTTGTAAATACTGGAACCAAACCCAAACTCGAACCGTCGTTTTCGATTCGGTTTTCGATCCTACTCGTAACATTTTATATACATTTATTTGATAAATATTTCACATAGACTCTTTTGGTACATATATCTAATATGCTATTACTTGAAAATATATATGCAATGGAGAAAATTCAATTAAAAATTTTTCAAAAAGCAAAATATTGGATACTAAAAGTCACGAAAATAGGAGAAAATCAAAAAAATCAAAAATGAAATTGTAATTTGAGAAAAAATTACTTTTCTTAATAAATCTTATTTGATCTCTAAGAAATGCATACTAGGCATGTACTTTAATTATGAACAATGCTTGAATTCTTCTACTTGTAAAAAAAAACTGGTTTATAAATACTAATTAAATACATAGCTAATATAGTATCAAAAAATTACGATTCACACATTGAACTCACTCTGTTTGAATAAAAAATAAATATTTAAAAAGAGGACAACGGACTCAAGATAACAAAAAAAAAAAAAAAAAAAAAAAATAAAAAAAGGGAAACAAGACAAAAAAAAAAAAAAAAAAAAAAAAAAAAACACAGCGCAAGCAATGAATTTATTCAATTGCCATACGTTATGAAAAAAAAAATCACTTAAGTTTATTAATAATACAAGAAAGTATATAGCTTGAATTGCAAAAGAATGAACCCTTTGATTCATCAACTTATATTACAAAATGTTTGAAATTTTTGATTTATAAAAACTCAAATTGTAAACATTAACATAATAACCTCTGAGATGCAACAATCGATGTGAGACGAGATGTAAAAGAGTAACAACCAATCTTATTTTTTAGGGTTAGAGTTTAAAGTTTTAGACTAATTACTACCAAAATTAGAATTTTTAGGTTTTATATGTTTTTTCAAGCCAATAAATTATATATATATATCGGTTCTATTTGAATACCCAAGGTTCTGGTTCAAGAATAAAAAATCGAACCGAATCCACTCGGTTCTCGGTTCCAATTCCAAATTTATTTTTTCAGGAATCGGACCGGAACCTCCGATTCCAATTCGGAAGATTGGCCCAAGCCTAATACCCACCCACTATAGTTGAGCGGCGCCACCATACCCACCGCCCGCAACCGCATCATGCCAAGAATAAGAGACAATGAGCGCTTTGCATAGATCGTAGTTGTGCAGCCTCATGCACTCAGTGGTGAATATAGGAAGAAATAGTGGCTCTAGCGTAGATTTGTCTGGTGGAGAGAGGAAGTCTTGTGGTAACTCTAGTGGCGGGGCAAATATAACGAAAAGAGGTGGCTCCAACGTAGATTCATCCGTTGCTCATCAGTGTGCACGATTTTGGGGTGTTTTCAAGTGTTTTAGGGTTGATAGTGGTCTAGATCTAAGATAGGAGCTATGTTTTCAGGTGCTTTAGGGATGATTAGAGATCCCTATAGCGCGAGCAGGTGACAATGATGGTGGTTTTGGACAGTTCAAATGACACTATAGTGATAATATTGTGATGTGTTGAGTGGTGTTGTGGTTGTGGTAATGGTTTTGCGATTACTGTGGTGGTGCAGTGCGGTACTATAAAGTGAGGTATGGTGATAGTAATGTGGTGGAGGGGTGGTGGTTGTATTGGTGGTGATGGTAATTGTGTGGTGGGAAGAATGTTTGTTATCAATTATTTGGTTTATTATGAACAATAAATTGATTATTTTGTTATCAATAAATAATATGTGACCAATTATTTGAGATTGTGATCAATAAATTTGATATTTTGTTACCGATAAATAATATGTGATTGAAAACTTGTGATCAATAAATAATGCGACCTATTAATTTGATAAATTTGTGACTAATAAATAAATTGTGACCTATAAAATTTTTTATTGTGATCGAGAAATAATTTTTGATCAATTAATTCTATAATTTGTAACCAAATTGTATAATAACCTTAATGTATTTAATTAATAAAAAATATGTTTAATTAATTATTTTGTAATTTTTTTTAAATATGATTTTTGAGGTTTTAAACCTTGCTTCTTAATTTTGAAATGTATCATACTTAATCTCTTATATGTGAATTTTTCCTCATTTCAATATTATAGAAATTTTTAATCTCTTAGTCAATACTAATAGGCACAACATCTACAATTATAACACATGATTCATTCTTTCCATAAATATAAAAATATAATACATGAATTCATTGATTATAATTAAATGATATGAAACAACTAATAAAAGAAAATGATAAAAATATCAAATACAATAATATTTAGAGTAGAATCATTCTCAACGAGTCTATAAGAAGTGAACCCATTTTTTTCATGGGTTCGAGTAGAGGCCAAAGATCTTGAGCAACCGATCCGACGGAACAACTGAAAAGATAAAGAAGTATATGTGAGTCATTCAATGCTTCCGACACCATATTTGTGTTCAACAAATTTCTAAAAGAATCAAGAATCCGACCACTAGTAGGAAATATAGACTCAGAAACAATTGTTAATATTTAAATAGCTAACACCTTTTATTCGATTTGGGGGGATAATCTTTCTATTTATTTGTAATTAATTTCCACCAAAAGAATATATCGAAATGCTCATTTTTAGTATTCCACCAAATCATTATAGCTATTATTAGTAAAATCTAGAAACTAAATTAAAATATAAATACTTAATTGAGTGATCTGACCAGAAAATTGAGTTGCAAATAAATAAGAAAATTTGTCCGCTAAAAATTTAAGGGAGCACAACACATATTTGAACAAAATAACACAAATATAAAAAAAAAAAAAAAAAAACAAAAAATTACCAAAATATTAGAAAATTTGGATAAATTGATCTGAAAATTTAGCCGAAACTCGAGAAAATTATTAGTAAAAATGAAAAGAAATGTGTGAATTTGAATTAAAATCTAGATATAATTGTTTACTCAATTATAATTGACGATGGGTATTTGGGTACAAAAAAAATAGCAAACAATTACCAAAATATTAGAAAATTTGGATAAATTGATCTGAAAATTTAGCCGAAACTCGAGAAAATTATTAGTAAAAATGAAAAGAAATGTGTGAATTTGAATTAAAATCTAGATATAATTGTTTACTCAATTATAATTGACGATGGGTATTTGGGTACAAATTAATGGGATGGATAATTATCCATTTAGGTATTAAGGGTAATTGGTTTATGCTAATATGAATGTATTCTTTGATTGGGATGTGTTTAATTTTAATTGGGTTGGATAAAATTTAATTTTTTCTTTAATAAACGGTATGGGGTTTGAAACAGTTTGCAAAAATTGAAATCTAAATCCAACCCCTTCGAAGCAATTTGGTGTGGTTCAAAATTAAAACGTTGACGGATACACGTGAATCCAATTCAACGGTTTCAAAAAAGCGGTATCGATTTGGCAGCTACATTTTTCAACTCTAATCGTAGCAGGGAGGTGTATTCAATTGGGGTTTTTGAAGACTTTGACGGACTTTTTTTTAGTGATGACTTTTGTGGATTTAGTGGATCTTTTATAGATTTGTATGAAATTAATGAGAGTCTTTTGTCTATGGATTTTCATTTTAGAATTTTTATAGACTTTTGTGAAATTTAAAAAACCTTTGAAAACTTTCATTTGAAATAGAATTCACATAGATTTGGTGCGAAAATTTCACATACAAAATGTTTGTTCCCACAATTCCC
>NC_036255.1:1245684-1314349 GCF_002742605.1 Olea europaea var. sylvestris
AAAAAGTCCAATTTAATTTTTTCATAGAAAATAGAAATAAATAATAAGAGAAAGAAAGAAAGATAAATGGAATATAATCAATAAAAAAAATAAATTTTAATCATACATGTCCATAGAAGATTAAAAGAAAGAAATATTGAATATATATATTGTGAAAGTCTCCCAAAATTTCGTAATTAATAATAGACAAATTTTAAGATTTTATGAGTACTTTCTGCTTAAAAGTTGGTTATTCAGAGACTTTTATAAAAGTCTATAGAAGTCATTAAAATTTGAATACCCCAAGATTTATAGAGGCTTTTAAAAAGTTTGAATTGAATACACCGTAACTTTCAGATACTTTTTAGAAGTTTATAAAAATCTCAATTGAATATATCATGACTTTTGGAGAATCTTAAAAAGTCTTAATTAAATACTCCTAAACTTTTAAAATCCCAAAAAGTCATTAAAAATTTCAATTGAATATATCCCCTAAATGACCCACATTGATGAATTAAGTAGGAATAAAATTTCATTGTTTCTGCTTGTGATCAACTCCATGAAATGATCCATCTTTTCTAATCATATCTCTTACACGTTACCCTGTATTCTTAATGCAGCTATGGCAACTGGAAACACTCTTGCTGCAGAAGGACACATACTTAAACTACAGTCAAGCCCTAAGCTACACAAGCCAGGCTTTGAGTCAAAACTTACATGGACTAAGAAACAGAAGTCCCATAAGAAGAATGAGTACAAAACTGCTTTATTTTTTGCAAGAAAATTGGAGGAGAATTTGGGTCCTGTTGTTGTGGATTTTGATAATGATTGGGCTCTTCACTTGGAAATTCTATCAGTATAGACAGAAAAATGCATTCAAAGTTATGCGTTATTGTCTTCTTACAGCTAAGGGTGCCGCTGAGACATTGAAACTCAACATGGCTCTTATACTATTGCCAGTGTGCAGGAACACTATCACTTGGCTGAGGTCCTCTAAGTTGGGCTATTTTTTGCCTTTTGATGACAACATCAATTTTCACAAGGTAGACAACCTTATTCTCTTTCAAATTTTTATGACACATTGGGCTTAGGTCCTCTGAGTTGACTTGATAAAAAGTTCATAATGCATAAAAAATCATTTGCAGTTTTAATTCACTCCTACCGTAATAATATACAATGAACAAACGCATAAAAATATAATCTTGGAAGCGTTATGTATTCAAGAGTCTACCTATTCCATTCCTTTTTATATGGTCCCATTTGAATTACTTTCCATACAAGTAGTTGGTGATCAGTTTATTCATGATCTGGTACAATAAAAGTGGTAAGCTTGTGTTTCCATCCAAACTAACTGAAAATGACAACTTCATTTATTCATGATTTGATACAATAAAGTGATAAACTATGTTGCTGAGAAATACTGATTATCGTTGGCCAGCCAAAAGTGATAGCCTAAGAAGCCAAGAAAAAAACAAAAAATAAAAATGATTTTGTGACACTAACATAGAGAAAAGAAAAGAATACCGCCCCAATCAACTATTTTAGCCAAATATTTTACAACATAGTCGAAGATTATTACTTTATATTTCTAATTTGTTGAAACTTGTTAAAAGTGAATCTCTAGAAAGTAATGGTGTGGTAGATTGGAATATCTTTTACTAGTTACAGTATCATGCCTCTGTGGCCTTGTTAATGAAATCAAAATTGATGGAATTATTTCAAATCATACGTCGTTTGTAATTTTAAATTATGGATATGTGCAGACCATTGCTGCGGGTATTGTAATCGGTGTCATACTCCATGCTGGTAACCACCTAGCATGCGATTTTCCAAGGCTAATACACGAATCTGATGCCAAGTATAAGCTTTATTTGAGCGATGATTTTGGTAATCATAAACCCAAGTATATGGACCTTGTTAAAGGAATTGAAGGTGTGACAGGAATCCTAATGATAATCTTCATGTTGGTTGCTTTCACTTTGGCGACGAGGCAGTTCAGGCGGAGCCTTATTACGTTGCCTAAGCCCTTCAACAGACTCACAGGTTACAATGCCTTCTGGTATTCACATCACCTGTTTGTCCTTGTTTACATCTTGCTAATCATCCATGGTGTGTTCCTTTATCTTGTGCACAAATGGTACAAAAAGACGGTATGCATCGAGAATTGCCTTTTTCTTCTCAATTATTGCTTGAATCATCTGATTACAGATAATTTTCCATTGGTTGCAGACGTGGATGTACCTTGCTCTTCCTGTACTCCTATATGCCGGGGAAAGGACCCTCAGATTTTTCCGGTCAGGCTTGTACACAGTCCGGCTGCTGAAGGTGAGCATGGCATTCTGCTTATTCTAGTAAGAAGGAATCAGGGCTTTATCCAGAAAGTTCTACAGAACCCTGAAGATTGTTTAACCTTGGATTGCTGTTAATTAGCTTGCCCTTTGTAGCTCAAGAGAATGCTTTCAATACGTGTCTTTACAGTTATTTAAATGTTCTGATTTTTCACATTTAACCTGCTTTATAACCTTTTCAGGTTGCTATTTATCCAGGAAATGTCCTGGCATTACAAATGTCTAAGCCTCCCCAATTTAAATACAAGAGTGGACAATACATGTTTGTCCAATGCCCTGCTGTTTCCAAACTTGAATGGTGAGTTAAAAAGAACATTATCCTATTGATGTACAAGATAAAACAATAATATCCTGATGCCATTGCAATTTTTTCAATATGTACTACATCCTGTTTCCGTAGCTTGACTAGGAAAGTTGCACTGTAATTCTAATGAAGTTATAATAATTGTATTCCATTTTCTACATCCGGTATTTGTTTATAATCAAATATTTCCTGATATTGTTTAATAGTGATCCCGAAGTAAGTCATTGAAGGAACTTCAAAATCAGAGACTAATAGACTGCAGGCAATTATGAAACTTCATTTTTTCTTGGTGCTTGATTACCTTTTTACAATCATGCAGGCATCCATTTTCCATTACCTCAGCCCCCGGGGATGATTACCTCAGTGTACACATACGGCAGCTGGGCGACTGGACACAACAACTGAAGAAGGTATTCTCTGAGGCTTGTGAGCCACCTGTCTGCGGGAGGAGTGGGCTACTCAGAGCAGATGAAACAACCAAGGGAAGGTACATTTCTTTTTTCTGAATCAGTATATGTACTTTTCTTCAACCTCTATTCTCTCCATTAGCTTGTGAATATATTCCATAATCTAGAATTTCGCTCCAAAAATCTCAGTTTGCCAAAGCTATTGATAGATGGACCTTATGGAGCTCCTGCACAAGATTACTTTAAATATGATGTCCTCCTACTCGTTGGACTCGGAATTGGAGCAACACCTTTTATCAGTATCCTAAAAGATTTACTGAATAATATTGTCAAAATGGAGGAGCAGGCGGTAACTTAATTCTTCATATTTAGTCTTTCCTATATGTCAGCCTGCTAGCGTTTAGGCTTCTTGAGTTACTATGTCATTCATTTTATCATTACATATGCATTTAATGTTATACTGTGTTAATGTTTAAAACATGTTCTCAAAATTCAATTTCCTTCTTTCAGGATTCAATTTCAGATTTCAGTAGGCATTCGGATCAGAGTCTTGGATCAATTAGCTCGCCCTCTGTCAACAAGGTATATACAAAACAGAAGAAAACACTGAGGACGACGAATGCTTACTTTTATTGGGTGACAAGGGAACAAGGATCCTTTGATTGGTTCAAAGGTGTCATGGATGAAGTTGCGGAACTTGATCAAAGGGTAACTTAAGCATAACATCTAAAATTTCTATTAGAAGTTTTCGCTTTTTTTTTTTTATTGTAGCGTTTGTCTCTGTAACTTTATAGGGTGTCATTGAGATGCACAACTACTTAACTAGTGTATACGAGGAAGGGGATGCTCGCTCAGCTCTCATCACCATGGTCCAGGCGCTAAACCATGCTAAGAACGGGGTCGATATTGTCTCTGGTACAAGGGTAAGATCTCTAAGAAATGTTTAATAAGATGAATTAATCATTATTAAAATCTCATATATTGTATTCTCTAATCCAGTCCAGTACTACAT
Organism: Olea europaea var. sylvestris; assembly: GCF_002742605.1. Taxonomy (NCBI): domain Eukaryota; kingdom Viridiplantae; phylum Streptophyta; class Magnoliopsida; order Lamiales; family Oleaceae; genus Olea; species Olea europaea. The sequence continues at coordinate 1,249,735 of NC_036255.1, forward strand.
ACTAAGCGTATCCTTCTATTTGTGATTACACCAGCTGAATAACACCCCTAACAACTTTTTGCTTCTTAGACCTACTTATTTTGTTGCTTATGAATAATATACCTATGCTGTTGCTTCTGACAGGTCAGAACTCATTTTGCAAGGCCTAATTGGAAGAAAGTTTTCTCTAAAATTGGTACTAAGCATGCTAATGCAAGAATAGGTGAATATTTTCTTCTATAGATGCATAATGAAAAAAAATTTAGTCTTCTTGAGACTTGACCATATCTTGTTTTGGTATTTGGAGCAGGAGTTTTCTATTGTGGGGCACCAGTTTTAGCCAAAGAACTCAGCCAGATATGCTATGATTATAATCAAAAGGGCTCAACCAAATTTGAATTCCACAAAGAGCATTTCTAGAAAGCAAGTTATCGTCTAATGACTTGATTGCTAAGCCATATTAGACAACACTAGATAATAAGATGAAGTCAACTCCGGCGTAACAAACATGTCCTAAGTGAAAATACACACTTTGCAGAGCCAGCCAACCCCGGAGCTTGTTTGCAGACCTGCACTCTCTCATAATAAGGTGAAATAGAGAGCAAGGGGATTTGAAATTGCAGGAAAATTTGTACAGTTCCTGGTAGAGAATAAAAATTTTCAGAAGTATATATGCACAAATATTCCTTTTGCAAGTACAGTTTTATAAGCCAACAAAACCAAGAAATGATTCTGGTTCGAGGGAGTGTCAGTTGGCTCTGCGGAGTGCTAAGGTGAATTGAAAGATGAAAGTGTTTCACAATCAAATGCTATTTTTACATGTCATAGTCACGCATTCATGTTGTTAGGTTGGATTTGAAAGTAAAAATTTCCTTATAAATTTATAAGTTCCATATAATTTTCGAAGGATTTGCAAAGACCTATTTGAGGTCACGCTAAACAGAAAAATTAATGAATCAATGATAGCATTTGAGATACGCGGGATATTACAAGTATCAAACTCAAAATTGGTGCTTTAACTCCTCAAGAATTCTTGAATAATCAACTCTCGTTTTATGTGCCAGTAAAAAAGAGATTAGAGATATCCTCTAGGCCCTTTAATGACTCAATCAGAAAGAGAATAAATATAGGTCAATGCTATGCGAAACTTCCAAAAAATAAAAAAAAATAAAAAAAAAAATTGGATTAAAATTAAGAAAAGAGAAAGTCTTAAGAAAATGAAAGGAAAAGAAAGTTTCCAATACAACCTGACAAAAAAGAGCATAAAAAATTGTTCCTAGGTTAGTAGACTTGTCTTGTATCTTACATTTATTTTTCAGAATAATGTTATTTAGTTGATCTCAATCTATGCATTGTTAGATGATAAACTGAACAAAAGCTAAAGTTAAATTATTTAACTTATCATTTGATGTCATTAGCGTCTTAAAGACGAAGGTCATAACCCCATTATGCTACTCTCTCTCTGTTTGTTTGTTTTTTTTTTTTTTTTAATTTAATACAAGAAGCTTTTTGAAAATAAAGGAAGTAGAAATATTTCACGTGTACATATAGAAAAATCTCAACTACTTTTAGGGTTCGTTTGATTGCAAAGATGGAATTGAATTGAATTGAATTGAAACGAGCTCTAGGAAATTGAATTACTTAAAAATTATTTTCCTGAGAATTGTAAATTATTGTGTTTGATTGGTATAATTTTTTTACTTGAAAAATGTTGAAATAAAAATATTTTTTGCTGCTCGTTTGGCTTTATTTTACATGAAAATTATCAATTAAAGTGATAAAATTTACTAGTATTGGGAATAGAATTTGTGTTTTATTGTTTAAAAAAAAAAAGCAGCCAAGAAAACCAAAATTCATCTATTTTTTTGTATTCGTTTGACTTTTTTTACATTAGAATTGTCATTTAAAGGGATATAATTTATTACAATAATTTTTCGAATTTGTTTAAATTGTAAAATAAAAAAATGACGTGAAAACGTGGAATTGGCTGATGTGGCCATAGAAAATGGAAAATAAATTCAACTCCAAATTTTGTCAATCAAACACAACAAAATTGAAAAGATGGAATTCAAATTCCATTTTTCTTGAAATTCCAAAGCTATCAAACGGGGCCTTAGTGTTTGGGAGAGAATTTTAAGTGAAAAATAATTTTTGAAAAATATATAGATAAAAAGTTTTAAGAAAATTAAAAGATATTTTTTTATTTTTTATTATTAAATCTCTCCCAAACAAATACTTGATATATGATTAAACACACTAGCCCAGACAACAAAACTGACTGGGGTTCAATCTTTTTTTCTTTTTTTTTTCTTTTTTTTTCAAAATTGACTGATTTATGTGATAAAAGCTTCTGATATTAATTATTAATGCCGAACATCTTTTCCTAAGGCTACAAAGGTAACAAAGTCATGAGTTCCTCTAAAAGTACGCGTCAATTCACAAATTATTCTTCGCCTTTTTCTTAAATTTCACATTATTTCTTATTTTCCACGAATCTGCCTCAATAATTATGAAAACTATGCACAAATATTGACCATGTTATGAGTCCCAAAAATACATTCATTTTCATTTTCATATACTCGGGCATTCCTTCAAGAAGAAAATAACCAGCTTTTTTTATTCAGAGAACAAGAAAGAAATATGGCTGCAAAGAAGTATCAGCAGAAATATCCACTAGCTCCGCCCCAGTGTCATGCCTCGAAATAGGGCCGGTCCTGTGATTGTTGGGGTCCAAAACAAAACATATAAATTAGGCCTCCCTCCCGAAATCAACATAAATGCAACGGTGTATCATGCAGCTTATTGCTAACTTAAAATTTAACACTAAAAAAAAACAAGTATATTATATAAAAAATATATATTATCAAATAACAAAACCAACAATATTTCAAACAATTAGTTAAATACTATTTGTCTTACTATTTTAGAGGCAAAAACATTAATAAAATCTGAATAGTTTAGCTGGTCAACCATTTCTTTCTCTATTGATAACATAGCCAATCCATTCTATCTTTTTTCTGACATAGTTGATCATATAATAATCAATCGTATAAGCTAACCAAGCTGCAATTATATAAGCCGACAAGGCTCCAAACATTTTCAATTTCTTAAATAACAAGTTAGGGAAAGCCACTGCTTACTTGGGAAGCAGAATTGCATTGAAAAATGTGGAATCACACCCTCGAGAGTTCCATCATCATAATTTACGAATCTGAAACAAAAATTTAACATCAAACATCAATACTTAAAAATAGACGCGCATTTAATCAAGCTTAGGGCAATACCACATTTAATAAGAACTAATCACAATTAAAACAGTTTCATCAACAAAATAAATTAATTCAAATTAGTATACTGGTTGCAGAAACTAAAGATATCTTTTCTTGAGTTCATTGACATAATAATATCTCAAGTTCTCAACTATATATTCTCACACCTTACCTATCAAACTACGTTATTGAAATTGAGTATAAACTATTTCACACATTAGTCATTATTAGAGATTTGAGAGTTCTTCATCTCAAACTTGTACAACAAATTATATATTAATCAATAATCATTAAACATAGTTGTAGCATTTTCAGGTCCTCGGCTCCATCCTAGACTAGATAACAGTTAACCCATTAACATTTAAGTATTTAACAGTAACATAGAAAAAGAGCATTTATCAATTAAAATCAAGTAATCAAAATTAAAATAAGTAAAAGGCAAAAGCCATAAATGAATAGTTGAATACTTAATGTAAATGTAATCATATAACTCAAAAGGAATTAATAATCTTAACATACTAAACTAACAGCCAACTGCCAAGCACTTGCTTGCTAACAGGGGTGAATAGCGAACTGCGCTCTACAGCGGAACGAAATCGGTGTGAACTATGACGGTGTCCGACTCCGTGGACTGTGATTGATGACTCAAAGGAAGAGGAAATCTGGAAGTCGAAATGAGGAAGTCGAGAATGACGAGAAGAGAGTCAGAGGCGACCGACGACACTGTGAAGGAGACAGACTACTCAGATGAGCGTTTTTGGGAGAAAGGGGTTTTTGATTGGGGATTGGGAAATTGGGAACGCTCTACAGCGGAACGAAATCGGTGTGAACTATGACGGTGTCCGACTCCGTGGACTATGATTGATGACTCAAAGGAAGAGGAAATCTGGAAGTCGAAATGAGGAAGTCGAGAATGACGAGAAGAGAGTCAGAGGAGACTGACGACACTGTGAAGGAGACAGACTACTCAGATGAGCGTTTTTGGGAGAAAGGGGTTTTTGATTGGGGATTGGGAAATTGGGAATTTTGGGTAAATTATGGATAATGGATTATGATTTATGGATGTATAAGTTGGGTAAATGGATTAAAACTAAGGATATTGGATCTGGGCTTGAAGTTGTGGGCTGCTCTTCTTCATCACTGGGTTTGGTTCAACTAAAAAAAAATTCTGGGTTGAAAATGAGGCCCCCCTGCAACCTAGGCCTGAGGCGTAGGCCTCATTCGCCTGACTCCAAAACTGGGCCTGCCCCCGAAGCGATGAAGAATCAATTGCTTTCATGACGATGAGCTCAAGAAGAAGAAGAGACTGAAATGCCTTGCGTATATTGCTCTCTACGCCGTGTTTCAAACCATAATAATCCTCGTCTTTGCTCTCACTGTGATGCGCGTCAAAACGCCAAAGGTAGAACTAAACCATCAAAATGCTTAAACTACAAGAAATAAAATATACTTATTTTCGTAAATATTTTCTACCAAATGCTTCCTGACGTGCGTGTCAAATTCATTTTCATCAAAAGTATAATTTATGCGCAACTTTTCATAAATATGTAGCTATCAATATTCTCAACGCAAAAAACTGCTTTGATACTGTGTTGAACTAAATCAACTAAAGCCTTATGTTAGACATAAGATACATTTATTTATTTAAATTTTGTCTTCAACACTCCATTTTACACATGCGTGCCCAATGTAAGAACGAAAACATTTACTTATTCAAATTTTATCTTCAATAGGTCCGTTTGGGAGACGTAAGCATCAGCAGCACCAATGGAACTGGTGAAATTAGGTTTTCTGCAAGAGTTCTTGTAAGGAACAGAAATTTTGGGCACTACAAATTTGATGACACCATGGCAACTATAAAGAATGGGGATGTAACTATAGGGCAATTTGTAATCCCAGAATCAAGGGCTAAGGCACGATCAACTAAAAGATTTTATATCATTGATGATATAAATTCTTCTTCAGCAGGCAATCATTCTGGGGTTTTGCCTCTCTCTGTTGAGGCCAAATTGCGAGGTAAAGTTCATCTTATGAAGGTTATAAAAAGGAAGAAATCTGCTGATATGAATTGTACTATGTCGATTAATTTGGCTACCAATGCCGTACAGGATCTGAACTGCAATTGAGGGAGCGAAATGGATTGAGAGATCCGTGTCAAGTGAAGTCATGATCGAGTTACTGAAAACTCTACGAAGTGTTTTCTTGGATAATTTGGCCATGTCATTCCATTTTTTTTTTTTTTTTGATTTATTGAAATTTGTTTCATTTTTTTGCAATCCCTTCTTGGTTCCATTATGCTCACTATTAATTTGAAAATTGCTTTTGCTTTCTTTGACGTCATTATTATTCTCCTTCAAGAATGCTTATTTCAATATTTAATAATCAATATGAGACTCATTTCTTAACATGAGCATGCAATATGATGACTCGTGAAAGCTTTAATATTAAAATTTGATTGCTCGTTTAAATGTTAGTGGATTAAATTGCAAGTTTAAACAATACTAATTATACTAATAAATTTGAGATTGACCAAGCTGTTTTTGGCAATTTCAAATACTATGGATATATTAACAAAATACAAAGAAAAGGTCATCCATCCCATTTAATATTTGAAAATATTTTTATGATTTATTTTTTTTTTTCTGTTTAGCCTGCAGTTCTGGATGGGAAATTCAAATGGCGGATTCCAACTCACAACGTAAATATGTACAAACCTGACTCCTTTTCTAGAATTACGCTTGAGATTCAACTTCTTTTGCAGGTACCATAGCATTCTCTTAATTATTGATGAGATGAATGTTGAAATGCGAAAAAAGAATTACTCGGAAAATAAAAAATTTCTTTAATTCAAAAACCAAACCGAATTTTACACTGTATACATGTTTGACTAAGTTTAGTTTTTTTAATAAGCCAAACATATATACATGTTTGACTATGTTTAAAAGCTACTTTTAAAATACTTCACTTTCCTTAAGCTTTGCCAAACATGCTTTAAGGCCTTGAAAATGAGCACATGAAAACATGAGAAAATCTTTAACAAAGGCACCCAAACCTAATCACTTCCCGTCTCTAGCAATGAAATAAGGAAAAAAATTCTTCCAAATGGCGATTTCTCTAGTAAGGTAAAACAACTTTAGTAAATAATAAAATGGAAAAATTATGGCAACTCAACAAGGCATAGAACCATGATCGTCAATTTTGTAACTTAAAAAAAAATATAAAATAAAAAATCTACTGAAGAAAATCTTGGCCGAATGCAGTGCATTTATTTGGATTTCCTTTGTTCAGAAACCCTTGCACCTGCAATCTTGCAAACTGGTTCATCCGTAGGTTTTAGCAGCTTCAGAGCTGGATGAACTTTAAGGTCCCCCATCACTATCTTCTGGCCGACATCTAACTCGCTCAAATCAACATCAATATAGGGAGGAATAACATCAGGAGGGCAAAGGAACTTAACGGTTCTCTTGATGATGTTCAAATACGACCCTGCAGATTTGTCAAGTGAAATTTGATATCAGACAAAGATGGCATATTTGGTAAGGTGAATTGATTGGTATTCTTCGACTCATCGTTACTCTTGATGGTGAATATGTTAATGATTGTTATTTACACAGAGGAATGGCGTAAATTGCAGACAACCGAGCTCCTAAAGAAGAAATAAATTAAAATTTTGTTTTTATTATATTCATCACTCGTATCAAATACTGCTTAACAAACATGTCCAGACAATACAACGTAAAAAGATCCACATGAAAAGGAATATCCTAGGAAAAAAGGCAAAAGAGGGGTAAAAAAAATATATGTTTAGTAGTACGGCCAAAGAGACAAAAAGGGCAAATATGCAATGTAGTAACTGTTACTATCAAGCCATGATGCATCACCAAGTCTAGAACGCTAAATGAATATTTTGTTCAAATTTTCATACATGTGAGTTCAGAATAAAAGGAAATTCCATTTATTTCATCTTAGATCCACTAACCTAAAAGATTGAGATTCTTAAGTACTCCTCCAAAGTTCTAGCTTACGATTTATTATCATCCTAGTCTCATCAACAAAAACTATGTCATCAGTGTCTATGTATACACGAAGTGAACTTGTCTTAGATACCCGTAAGCTTATATATGACTAAAGCAAAAAAGTATGGAAACAGGGGATGACTTTGATGTTTATAGTATTAGCCTAATAGGATAATGTTGTTTGGACATTTAAATTTTACAGAAATAAGTGTCACTCTTTCCACAGAATTTTGAACTTTTGCAAGTCTTAACTAGTCATATACTAGTATGATAATAAACACGTATCTAGGATAGTTCTTCATTAGTTTTTATTTCTCGCTTTGTGAATCGTGCTGCATGAAAAGGCTTAGAATAGGGGTTGGTTACCATCGTTAACTATAAACGTGTACTATAAAATTTAAACACTTTATGCAAGCCATTTAGCCAAAAACGTCAATATTCCTGCTTTGTTATGGGCACTTTGGAAACACGTTTCTAAAGATATAGAATCCAATTATCAAAAGAGGAATCAAAGTTTTTAAGAGAGAGAGAGACAAAAGCCATGAAGAAATAAGACCCAACAACACCAGTTTACTTGTGTAAATCATAATAAAGAGGACTTCCATTTAAGCAAGCACCACAACAATTTGACATGAATTGACTCACTCAACCTCCTAGAGAGATCCTTGATCTAGTTGGCCAATATTAAAAGATTCACATGAATTTTATGAAACATCCGACTCAAAACCAGGAACCAGAGTAGTAATAATCTTAATTTGTCTAAATTAAAGTGCTGTAGTAGAAGTCTGATAAAGGATGCTAAGATAAGATAACTAATTAGAAAAGTAACTTTTTGAAAAGTATGTCTCTACGTACTTTTTAAACTTAGCCAAACATCCTCATTATGAAGTTGGATGTCGAGTGAATAAGAAAGGAAGCACCTTAAATGATTAGAAGCATTTTATCACTCCAGCAAAACAAGGCAATAGGAGAAGAGATTATATTTCTTTTTCCTACATACCTTTTTTCAACCCAGGAGATATATCATCTCCTCTAAACACAAGGGGAACATCGATTTTTAATAAGGCACTAGATGGAGCTCTTATGAAGGTAATATTAAGCACCGCATCCGTGCCTGCATGTAGATGAAGCTGATACAATCAAGATAGATTAAATTAGTATACAAAACCCCACAATTCTATATGTATATACATTACATAATGTGCTTGAAAGGATTTACATTATAGAAGAAATCTTAATCATCAGAATTTCCTTCAACAGAACTAATTTGGGCCATTTTTCTATTAGCCATTTTGATACAGGGGCATGCTAATCTTTTCTAAATTGCCTCAAATGTAATGAGAGTTTCCATACAAAGATCCTTTTGGTACCTTAGAAAAGTACAGCTATGAATATAATTTTAAATGAATACAAACTAGTTCCCCCTTTAATGGTTCACAATCAATATCATTACTCATACTAATAATCACAAAGTCATCCTTCTGAAGATCACAGTAAAACCAGATTCAAAGCATAACAAGACAATTCTCTGCCGATTTATTATATTATCATCAATTTAAAATGAATTGAACACATGATAATGATGAAACCTTTTTAGGGTAAGCAATAAAAAAGAATTATTGGAAGCAAAGGAAACAAAGTTTTATAGTAAGGATTTCCTGAAGCTATAGTAGAAAAAGTTTGAAACACTTGAAACTTTCCTGATAGCGAAAGGGCAAATGCTTGTGGACACAAGAATCCTAATCTTTCAACTTTAAATATACTGATCAATGTGACAAAAGTTATGCAAATGAAGCAGGAGCTTGCAACTAATTTTATTATGCTGGAGCATATTACCAATACTCTGCAAGTTATTTAAGCATTCTTCTTCCATCTAATAACAGCTCCACCGTACTTCAAGATATTACTACAGACAACAATACACTAGATGGTATTACTCAAGTCCGTAAAGGGATATATATTCTAATTTCATGCTTAGTCTCTAATGTGCAAGTATCCATCACACTTCAAATCTGTGCTTTCCTCTGTAAGCCCCCATATGTAAATTAAAAACCATCAATGGGGGCACTTTTGCTGTGTTAAGAGGTACACAACTCAAATGGGAACCCACAATACCAATAAAAAAGATCATACACATTCATTAAAATAATACATGGACATTAAAATTTGTAGACATACATAAAAGATATTCGTGAATTTAGACAACCATATAAATCAGGCAACGAGGTACATAACTCAAATGGGAACCCGCATTACATGAACAATATCACAACACAAATCCATTATAGAAAACACACTAGCCCATCATCTTCAACAAAGACTATAAAATTAATAAATTCGAACACACAAATAAAATGAATATTCACGAATTTAGACGATCATATAATCATATCCTTTATGCAAAATTGCCACACTATTGAATTAAATTGATGGACAAGACAATAAGTATCAAGTTCTTACCTTTCTCGGCAAGACCCGGACTTTCTCAATGAGCTCATCGGACTGAAACTCAGGCCGGACCTCCAGATTAAAAAGCCTGGAAAGAAAGAAAGATTGGCCCATATGATTCACGAGCTTCTTTATCTGATTAGTTTGTACCGAAATAAGTCGTTTATTGCCGCCGTACTGGCCATCCTCTTGCTCAAAAACAATACTGGGCACGCGGCCGGCTTTACGCTCCTTGGACGAGATATTCTTACCAGAGATAGAGCGTGGAATAGCGTGAATGATCTCATCGTACTTGGGGTCAGGTCTTGGGAGGTTGTCGAGGTAGGTGAGTTGCTGGGTGGGGTCGAAAGTGGGGGTCGGTTCTTCGAGAAGTGCGGCGGTGGAGATGCGACGGAGGTGGTGGTGGAGGTGGGTTTGGTTCAGAAGCGAGCGTCGGATCAGCATTTGGGCTGGAGTTGGCGCCGGGGGGTGGGGGGGAGTTGGGCGGTTTGAGATTAAGCTGTGTGAATGATGGAGAGAGACGAGAGAGAGAGAGAATCTTGGGACAGAGATAGATTGGGCTATGACTTGGTAGTGTGAAACCATTTGCGCCCGATATGAAGTTGGTGTTTTTTAGGAGAGAAATTGACATAAATACTACTAGTTGGGAGTAGAAAAATGTAGCTGTTTGGTAAAGGTTCCATTTTTACATTTCTCTTCACATTCTATCTTTAGTTCTTTTTGTAGACATTTTCTTTATTTCATTTCGCACTTATTAAACAAAAATAAATGTTGTTGGGCTGGCAATAACGATCAAAATGTCCATACATACGAACAAGAGCGGACGCAGATATTTGAAGTTGAGAGGCACAATCAAACTTACAAAAAAATTGTAAAGAAATTTTCATTGAAATTTTTATATCCAAAGAAATATAGCCCATGTAATTTTACATCCAAAAATTTTCATGGGTGTGACTTATTCGGATGTAAAATTTCAAAAAAAATTAATTTCACATCCCATGCAAAATATGTTAATAAAATGATTAAATTATATTGAAAATTTGTATAGCAAAAAATAATAATAATTGAATTTTTTTTAATAAAATACGAGTTATAGGTCTATTTTTAAAAAGCATGTTTGACACAGTTTTAACTATTTTCGATATTTGTTTAGACCATTCGGTATGACTACAATGTAATTTTCGAAATGAGCTTCAAGATGACATAGACGCTTTGTTAATTCAACTAGCATACGATCATCAAAAAATTTTTAAAGGTAGCGTGTTATCGAAATTTTTGAAATAATAGTTTGGAATGACCTACACAAGCTGTAACATTTGTTACGGTTGACCATTTCAAGCACCATTAACAATGTAGAAAACTAGGTTGTGAGCACTTCGAAATGATATTAAGAATACAATATTTCGATTTCATTTAACATCTCATAATGAAATTAAATTGAGACACAAACGTAAAAATTTGAAAAAAAAAAAAAAGTTGGGGGGTCAAGTGAACCCATACACACCCCTGTGTCTGCTCCTGCATACGAACACTTGACGATTAACTACACTATTGGCAACTTTGAGCGAACGTGTACATTAATCATTCATCTGGTGCAATCAAAAAAATCATCTTTGATTTACTTATAGATCTAGCTATTCATCTCCAATTTGATGAAATCAATCACCCACTTCGATTTACTTGTAGATTTAGCACTTTATCCACTATTAGCAATTTAACCAAAAAATATGCCAACATTACGTTGAAAATAATGAATAAATGACATGTAAAATGTATTTTTGAGTATATATGATTCTCTAAGAAAATATTTTAAGATGAGTGATATGCATTGTTGTGCGATGTCAATAGATACGGTAGTCATACTTTTAATTTTAATATCCAGGTTAGCGGTTATTAGTTAAATTGACAAAAAAATTCAAGTAATTTTTAGATCTGCATATAATTTAAAGTTGGGTGATTTGATTACATCACATTGAAAATGAGTGACCTAGATGCACTTCCATTCAAAGTTGGATGATATTTGATGCATTTAACCCAACACTTGTACTATCTAAACTAGACTAAAGTTCAAGTTTTGTTGGTACTAAGTATTTTAGGTCGAGGTATGTCAATAGAACTATCATTTTCATTAGCAAAAATAAAAGTAATTAATCAATGAAGATTTAGGTGATGGGTGGAGAATTAATTGAATAAAAACTATAAAGTTATTTCACAATGGTCATCAAATGTAGAACGTCTCAATATATGACGAGATTTAGGAGTTGTTTGACAACTTTTGATAAAAGAAAAAATAGTAAATTTTCAAAAAAATAAAAATTGATGAAGTCTATGGTTGAAAAGTAATAAAAATTGTGGTTACCATAAGACATATGATTAAAATTAATTGTTATTTTTTACTACAAAATTTTAGCAACTTTTTAAACTATTCCAAGTAAGAACTTATTTCTTGTTTTTTTCTTGAACACGAAAATGTCACACATCTTATGATGGTCGAGAATCTGCATACTGTAGGACAATGCATTTCCATTTAGATTTTATCCTAGACTATTTTTTGCCAAGATATTGAAAATGCAGTTTAATTTGGTTAAGCCTTCGTTGAGTTTCATTTACTTTTGCTAAATATTTATTTTTTGTCCATCTGACATGATTTTTACTTTTGTTTTTGTTTTCTATAGAATTTTTTTTGGAAGAGGCTATCTTAATTTTTATTTGGAAATTAATTTTTAAAAGAACTTTCTATTCCAAAAGTATTTTTAGAAAAAGTCGCATTTGATCAATTTCTTCTAAAAATCCTTTTAACTATACAAAGTACTTTTATAAAATTAGTCAAACGGTTCAAAAGTAACTTTTGAATCTTAAAAACTATGTTTGACGTTTTAAAAGTTATATCAAATGGACACTTAGTAAAAATCAAAAGAATTTTCTTTTAGATCCCTATAAATAGAATATTTCCCTCGATATTTTAATTGATTCTAGAGTTCAAAGATAGTCATTGACTAGGTTGGGTTGAGACTTGAGATCCTTTATAGTCTTATCCGATATAAATATTTTGGAGTAGTCTTGGGAATTTAGGGTATGTGAGAAAGTTAAATGATTATACAAATTATTGAGCCATTTTTCTCCTCTACTTTCATATTTCATGGCTTCTAAATAAATTCTTAGAAGAAGGATCATGTGGACAAATTGAAGAGTTGATCCAATTCTCAACAAGTGGTAATAGAGTATTAAGTTTTTCAGAGTGTTGAGCTTGAAAAATATGTGCATGGTGATGTGGAAGATTTTGACAAGAGAATCAATTTTGACATATGACACATTAAAGTCATTGATATTTTGATCAATTTATATTGCACAAGAATTTTGGGGGGAAAAATTTAATCCCCATTTTTTATATATGTAAAATGTTTAGACACCTCAAAAGAAATTTGTCAAAAAGAGGAGCATGTTCAGCTAATTGCTCAAAGAATAATACTACTTGTAGATAATGAGTTATTTAATGATTTACACACTCATTAGATATCAAAAAGAGAGTGAGCGAGTTTTTTAATTTGGTTGAAGAATATTCTAACCCAATTTTATTTCATCACATCACGTGTACGTAAATCATTATGGAAATCATATATACATATAGAACAATCGATTCTTGGGTAGAATATATTCATCATTATGACATGTATTTTACAAATAAGTTACCATGATAAAGAATGTTTTATTTTTTAGTGGTTCTGTTATTTTGCACATGGACATTGGTTTGATATTGATGCATGGTGTGGTGAAAATCTGTGTCAAAAGGTATTAACTCCCATGAAAGCCAAACATGATGTTTGCAACTTTGCACCATAAATTTCAGTAAGGTTGTTGGACTTGAGCCTATTAAAATTTCTTAAAATGTGTTTCTTCTAAATGAAAATACTCTTTACGATGGAGTATTGTAATTAATTTTGAGAATTGTCGCTGAGAACGAAAATGTTCATCAAAATTTCCCAAGTCGAATGTCAGGAGGATGGAAGAGAGAAGATTGTGGTGTAGGTACTTTATTTGATTTGGAGGAGATATAAAGAGATTCCTATTTGAACATCATTGAATAATTCAAAGTCAATAGGGAGATTGTCGAAATTGACTTATTATAATATGATTGTATTTATCTAGACCAAATAGAATATATATATATATAGTCGAAAAAAGGATTCCTCACGTCTTTCTCTCATTCAAAATCGTGCATGAGACTTTCATCTTACACGGTTCCTAAGTGATAAAAGAAACAAGGACTCATCTTATATATATATATATATATATTTGATTTGAAGGAGATATAAAGAGATTCCTATTTGAACATCATTGAATAATTCAAAGTCAATAGGGAGATTGTCGAAATTGACTTATTTTTGACTTATTATAATATGATTGTATTTATCTAGACCAAATAGAATATATATATATATATATATATAAGATGAGTCCTTGTTTCTTTTATCACTTAGGAACCGTGTAAGATGAAAGTCTCATGCACGATTTTGAATGAGAGAAAGATGTGAGGAATCCTTTTTTCGACTATATATATATATAATATCATATTATAATAAGACAAAAATAAGTCAATTTCGACAATCTCCATATTGACTTTGAATTATTCAATGATGTTCAAATAGGAACCTTCACACACATTGTTTCTTATTATAAATGTGACTACTATGAATCCTGTTGGAATTGGTTAAAAAATAACCATAAAATTGGTTAAGTAAAACGAAAAGGTGTGACTTTATGTCAACTTCGGTCGAATATTTAGACTTGATCCAGTGGTCAAATTACAAAAGTATATAAACCAACTTGTTCTACTAGTCGAGCAGATTATCGTGGTATATTTGAAATCTCGAAATCAATTATGAATGAATAAGAAATTGAGGTCCAAATTTGGAAGGAAGAAAAGAGGAAATGGCATGTTCTCGCCTTGGCCTATCGCTCGATCGACAATCCAGTGAAAGGTGAACGATAGAAATTTGTAAAAAACATGACCCTTTCGCTCGAGCGAGGGGTCAGTGACAGGCTAGCGAAAATGAAGTATTGCTGCCCATCGAAAGGATGCACGATTTGGTCAACACTACTTCCTTTGCAACCTTTCCACCTCTATAAATAGGACCCTAAGACTTCCATAAGTGCAAACCATCTCATATTTTGCATTGAGTACTCTTCTTCTCTTGCAAAATCCCTCCTCCTTCTTCATTACATATAATATCATTTGTAGAGAGGAAATTTCGTCAGTTCGTCGGTTCTTGTGGTATAAAGTGCTGCTACCACAAGATTAAAAATTCATTGTATATTGGGAGACAAATATCGTTAACCGTGAGCACCGTAGTGAGGCAATATTATCTTAAGGAGAAAATGTCATCACTTGCCTCAAATTTGATTTCTTGTTCTTGTTTTTACTCTTTATTTTCTTGTCACTTTGTTTAAAGTTTTATTTGATTTCCACATCATATACATTATGGTCTAACTACGTTCCTGCAAGTTAGATTTTTTATTTTGGTTATTACATGAACAAACAACCATCCTACCGCTTACATATAAGCTCGGAACCAACAATCTTAAGACAATATTTGTCAATGGTTGTTCGGTACTCTATATCAAGTCTGAATATTGTTGGAATAGTCTTCGTGATCTATTCCTCTCCAACTTTGCGTTGTGTTAATCTTCTATTTGTGTAACAGAAACGAATACTGTAGAAGCATCAAATCAAAACAGTGCAAACAACTTGGTTCCGCCTATGGCTATACCACTACAAACCACTTCGATCCCAAATGGGGAGAAACCAGAAAAGTTTAGTGGTGTGGATTTCAAGATATGACAACAAAAGATGTTGTTTTATCTCACTACCCTCAACTTGGCAAAATGTTTGAAAGAAATCGCGCCAACCATACAAGAGGGAGAAAATAATTGCGAGTCGATTATTGCTTTGGATGCATGGAAGCACATAGAAGATGTATTGAGCACCAAAGATAACCTAGGCTCATTTTTTACCCACTTTCAACAACCACAAGCTGACAACAATGACCCAAGACAATGCCAAGCTTCCACTTCCAGTTGCCAATAAGATATATCACTTAGGAGACCACAAAGGTGCAAGAAATCTCACACAATATCACCATTAAGGTAGTAGTCACAAAGAGGTAGAAAGAGTAGAGGAAGAGGAACACGTAAAAACGACTGAGAGAGAGACGATGAGGTGTCTCTCACTTAGAGAGAAAGAGACCAATTTATCTTATAACTAAATGGCCTAAATAAGTTAAGTATATGTAGTTAACCAATGGGTCAAGTTAGAGGCCTAAGAGATAATTAAACTAGCTCACAAGTTGTTTTCTCAATTAATGGTCATCCAAGGAAGTGGATTGGGTGACGAGCAACACTAAATTATTTAGACTGCTTCGAGTGGCCCAATTAACCTTTGGGACATATCGTCTTGAAAGTGGTATTGGATTTCCATTCAGTCATTTGGCTAAACCAACTAAAAAATTAAATCGAGTAACATCATAGTCGAGAGAGGTCTTTTGACAACAAATTGTCTAACAACCTCCACCTTGGTGTCAAAGGACCTGCAAAAAGAAAACGTCTTCCATTAGTGACACCTCTAATAGAAAATCGATAAAATTGGAAATTATTTACATTTACCAATGTTTAGAAAATCCTTGCAACTTCTAAACTTTACCAGTGGTAGCACTTTCGTGCCCATATTTGAAGGGTTGTATTGTGTGTGAACTTTTTCAAGTCTTATCACCTCTTGAGATAGTATATCTCTAATAAAGTGTAGTCTAACGTTAATATGTTTAGTGTGTTCGTGAAAAACAGGATTCTAGCATAAAAGTACACGCGATTGACTATCAAAGTACACTACCACATTATCATTTAGGACACATAGTTCATGAAGTAAACCTCTAAGCCATAGAGCCTCTTTAATTGCTTCAGTGGTAGCTATATATTCGGACTTGGTATTGGATAGTCCAACAATGTGTTGTAATTGTCATTTCCAACTAACACATGAAGTAGATAAGGCAAACACATAAGAGGAAATTGATTTCCCCTATCTCCTGTATAATCAGCATCAACAAAACTTTTTAATTTCACACCTTACTTATTAGCACTAAATTTTAGACCTACGTCATCCGTACCCTTCAAGTATCTTAATAGCCACTTAATGCTTCCTAATGTTCACAATCCGGATTAGCCATGTACCTACTGAGGGTACTAACGGCAAAACCTAAATCCGGTTTAGTGCAAACCATCAAGTATATATGGAGCTCATCACATTAGAATACGAAACTCTACTCATGTATTCTACTTCACGTTCATTGCAAGGGAATTGTTCTTTAGATAAAACAAACAATTAGCAAGAGGCCTTCAACACCTTATATATGTATGGAGATTGATGCAAAAACAAAATAGAATTTGACCTATCTCTTTCTATTTCCATGCCTAGAATTCTCTTAGCCTTATCTAGGTATTTCATGTCAAATTCACTACTTAATTTTGCTTTTATATTATTTATCCACTTAGAAGAAGAACCAATCAAAAACATGTCATCCACATAGAACAACAAAAACAAATAGTTATTATCAATCTCGTTGTGTTGAAAATACAAACAGTGATCAAATTTGCTTCTTTGGAACCCTATAGTGAGTACAAATGAATATCAAACCTTTTATACCACTGTTTAGGTGATTGTTTTAAGCCATACATAGACCTTTTCAGAAAACACACATAATCAGGCTTTGACTTGTCCTTAAAACCTTTTGGTTGATTCATAAAGATTTGCTCGTCAAGCTCATTATTGCGGAAGTTCTCTTGAAAGATCTTCAAATCGGTGATTTTCTGCTCAGTCTAACACACCTTTCTCAACTAACAACCAGTCCAATCGGCTCCAAACCACAACCAATTGATTCACCTCGATTGCTATTCAATCTTACCCATGTAGAATAAGAAAAGATGATGATTTGTGGCCACAAAGGCTAGGAGAAGACACAATAAAGGTATACTATGAAGGAACACCAATTGCACATGTTATACAAGCATTCTGGACACTTCTAGAGGCATTTTTTCTCACACAAAGGGGAACAGTCGGGATTCTCTTTGTCTTCTCTCAAAATCACACAAGACATCATAAGAAAGTGGCTAAGGTTATAGCTATATATATACTCTAGGGTTGGGCTTTAAGTTGGACCATTAAATGGGTAAACGGGCCTAGATTCAAGTCATCCATAAAGGAATACAATTGGGCCGGGTATAACACATGGACTTGGTTGTTGAACTTATTTCATTCATCGGCCTCTGCCTATGAAATAATATTAACCCACGTTAACATCATAGCCAGAGATTTATTGGGTATCAAAAAGCCTAACGAATCTCCACCTTCATGCCCAATAAATCTGCAAGCAATCAAAACATACAGTTAACACTTGCATAATCAAGGTAGCCAATAAAATTGGATCACAGACCTTACCTCGTGTTTCCAATCTGAAACACATATCATACTTGCTCCATGTACTCACCGGGGCTAAGGTAAAAAAAACCCAAGTAGAAGCAAATATTTAACAATAAACAATCAAGAGCAAATACACATGCGATGATGATATACTATAGGATAACATACATAGATCTTTTCAGAAACACATTCACATAGAACCATAGATTAACACCAAGTTAATCAAACCATGGTTAACCACATATGCAACACATGCATAAATGACCCTACGAATAAATCTTAAATAACCCTACGAAAAAATCTCACCACACTTATGCTATCCCATTCTGTGCTTCTCACACCTCGAGAACACATATCTCCTCTCACTGCCTACCAAGCTCGCTAGACTGATCATCCAACTCATGTCTAATTGGTAGGTCACAATAGATCCTAAGTCCACGAGATAATCCTCTATCTCCACATCACTTCTCCTAACCTACATGGATAATGGGTCTCCACCTAACAGAAGTAATAGAAATGTCTCTCTCACACTCCACCTGATCAGGGGTCTCTTTACAGATAAAAGGATTCTAGACATTTGAACACATCTCCACTTGTGATCCAAATGTCACACTCCACATCCCCGGTACAAACCACAATATACCCCTAGACATCTATACTCCACCTCACCAAAAGACATCTAATACACTGCTAATGCATCCTAACCCACTATGCATGCAAACAATTACACTAAGTAATCATATTACCTCCAATTCATTCAAACACACATATCAAACAAATTGAAATGCAACATATAATCATGCAACAAAATTTAGACAATCACACACATGTAGAAAGGATCACACATAGATGCATATGCAGTAACTAGGTTTACTCTCAATAAACTTCGCTAGGGTCATAACTTGACCCCTCAACCAAATTCGTCTCACCTCTCATCTTACCCTTCAGCTTATTTTTCTTCTTGAGATAGTCTCTAATAAAGTGTCTAGACTTATCACAACTGTAACACCTTCTACCACTAGATTTCTCTCGTCCATTGCCCTTCTTCTTATTACCCTCATCACTCGAGTCACTACTCGAATCACTACCGTCCTGAGTTCTACCCAAATTCATTTGCTTAAACTTCATCCTACTCCTCATCATATGTAACTCCCCACTCCTCTTATCCTCTTTTTCAGCCTTAATTTCCATCTTCTTACTCCTAAGCGAGTCTATGACAATCTTGGGTGTTAAGGTGTCCCTATCGTACTTAATTGCATTCTTAACTTCTCTATATGAATCAAGCATGGAATTAAGCAAGATAATAGCCTTATACGTTTTAGATACCTTTTCATCACAATTAATGATGTCTTGAACTAACTTGTTAAAGACATCCAGATTGTCATGAGATTCTTTGAAGGATCAATTTTAAAGCTAAAAAATCATTCAAGCAAGTACAATTTATTAGGACTAGACTTAAACAAATATAAGTCCTCCAATTTTTTCCAAAGTTCTCTAGTAGAATCAAGTTTTTCTACTTTTCTCAAAATAGTGTCAGACATGTGTAAAATAATTGAAGTGTATGCAAGTTCATCATACTCTTCTTTTTGTACTTCTGTTAAATTTACAGGAAAATTTGTCATCTATGGCCTTTGAAACTTTTTGTTGGACCAAAATACCCTTCATCTTTTGTTGCCAAATTGAAAAATCCCTTTTCTCATTAAAAATTCCAACTTCAAAGTTGAAGACATTTTTAAGAAGAAAATAAAAACAGAAAAACCAAGTCACGAATAGGTTACACAAAGTAATCCTAATGTCGCAATATACACCGTTTTAGATTCTCAGGGTTTCAAAAGATTCACGATATTAGATCAAGGGAATGTTCAAACGGGTCAAGTCCAGGTGTTTTAATGGGACTATTAATGCAAAAACAAAGGTATATTAACAAAAATTCAAATTTTCACGCAACAAGTCTCACACAGTGACTATATGACAGATAAAGCACAAAATCAACTATCAACTTGCAATCAAAGTTAAACATTACAAATAGGGCAAATAATTCCTAAATTTTCGAGCACAAGCAATGGTTACCAAGTAATGACAACCCCCAATCCTAATTATCACCCCACACGATGATCTGCTTGTGCGATAATGTAAAAGTTTCAGCCAATTTACTAGAGTGGACCAATCTGAGTCCGTAAATTATGAGACATGCATATTTATCACTTTAGGACCACCACTATTCGTCCTAAAGCCTCTAGCAACTACAGCAACCAATGAACCACGATCAAATTCCGAACGTCCGAAGAATAACGCTGTCCAGATTCTACTGCGTACCCTGAAATCGAAAACTTTCAACACAAAAAATGTCAGAAATAATGTAAGGAACAAACTGCCTGAAGAGACCGTCACAAAAAAATTCTCCACGCGCCGTCACACTCTCTCCGCGTGGTTTTCACGCGCCTCAGCCATGCGCCGTCATCTCAGACATGAGCCGTCTAGGGTTGGCAACGATTTGGTTATGGGTCGGTTCAGCCAAAATCATAACCGCACCACCAATTTTTTGACCATATCATAACCACGTAAATCGGTTTGGTTCGGTTAATAACCACGAAAATAAATTATTTTTTATAGGTTCATCTGTCAAATTGATATAAAATAATTTGTGAAAAAAGTCGATGAAAACAAAACCACAATATATTGTATTCGACCACGACTCAGACTTGGCTCAAGTTTATACTATAATCAGTACTGATTGAATTTATCCTCTTTTCAAAAAAAAATTTGAAACAATTTCTATATCAAATCCTAAAAATACGTCCCTGGAGTTGGATATAAAATACAATCAGTTTACAGATACAACAAAAATGACTGAGATGAAATTTTTGTTCCAATAATCTTGATTAAGAAGGTTCCTCACCTGAGGTCCTGTCTTTTCTTTAAAACTGAAGTCCAATCTGATTCAAACTGAAGTCATGTGAAAAATTTTCTAGAGGTGAGACAGCTTGGACTGTGGAGGTAGTGGAGCCGTGCGTGAGTTTGTGGTTTGTAAAGAGTAGGGTTTGTATTTATATACTATCATACTAATGCTATTATTATGAGCTAATGGTAAGTGGGCTGGCCGGTTGGGTCAAGTAGATGTAATGGGGAAATTTTGTTTTGGGTTGGATAGAAAAATATTGTAAAGCCCAACAATCAATTCATTTGTTTTTTTTTTGGTTTTTTTAGCGGGTAGTCGGTTCGGTTTTGGTTTGACGGCGTAAATACCACAGTCGCACAGCCACAAACCGGTTCATTAAAATCAAATACCATATCCGCTCTATTGCACCATCGGTTCGATTTTTTCACCCCATTCGGTTCGATTAACCGCGATTTTTGATTTTGACGGTTCAAATTACCATCCCTAGTGCCATCCTACAGGGTTCTCCTCCACCTGCACGTCACACCAATGGTCTCCATTTTCAAAAACTCATTTTGGATTGATTAGAAAACTCGAAAAACGAAGACTGGTTTTGACAATTTTTGGACAGCTTCTTCGATTTGATTTCTGTTGTGATTTCTGGACTTTTTGGTATTTTTCAAGAGCTAAAACCACCTACTTAGCTCTAATACCAAATGCTGTGAAAGTTCTCTTGAAAGATCTTCAAATCGGTGATTTTTGGGCTCAATCCAACGCATCTTTCTCAATCAACAAACAGTCCAATCAACTCCAAATCACAACCAATTGATTCACCTCGGTTGCTATTCAATCTTACCCATGTAGGACAAGAATAGATAATGATTTGTGGCCACAAAGGCTAGGAGAAGACACCACTAAGGTATGCTGTGAAGGAACCACCAATTGCACACGTTATACAAGCGTTTTTGACACTTCTAAGTGCCTTTTTTCTCACACAAAGGGGGGCAGCCGGGATTCTATTTTTCTTCTCTCAAAATTACACAAGACATCATAAGAAAGTGGCTAGAGTTATAGCCATATATATACTCTAGGGTTAGGATTTAGGTTGGACCATTAAAGGGGTAAACGGGTCAAAATTCAAGCCATCCATAAGGGAATATAATTGGGCTGGGTGTAGCTCATGGACTTGATTGTTGGACTTATTTCATTCATCAGTCTATGCCTATAAAATAATATTAACCCACGTTAATATTATAATCCGAGATTTATTGGGTATCAAAAAACCTAACACTCACCATGCAAAAAAGTAGATTTTAGTCAAAATGCGCAACCAATGCAAGCATGACCCTAATAGTAGTGTACTTAACAATTGGTGAGAAAAATCTCATTATAATCAACACCCTCCTTCTGTGTGTAACCTTTAGCCATTAACTTGGCCTTAAACTTTAAAGGTTTCGAGCTACTAGTTAGTACCTTCCTTAACCTTAAAAACCCATTTTCAATCAACCATCGATTTATTCTTATGCCTAGGTACTAGCTCCCAAGCCTGATTCTTTTTTAGAGAACTCATCTCTTCTTTCATCGCCTTAAGCCACTCCTTAGATTGATCACTACCCATCGCTTTTTCAAAGGTTTTTGGCTCTCTATCGACTAGGTCTTCGTGACTAGCATGGGTGAAAGCTAACTCAGACTCAAAATCGAACCTTCTAGGTTCTCTCGTTTGTCTCCTCTTCCTATCCCTAACTAGGTTGTAATTAGCTAAGGGATTTTCTTCCTCAGGGTGCTTTTCTATCACTACTTCGTTACCGTTCTCCACCTCAAGTTCCTGAGCTTGAATCTCCACCTTATTCGGAGTAGCAGGGGCAGGTGTACTAAGTTTTCCTAACTCTACCTTAATCCTATCTCTCTCTTCACTTGGTTCAGTTGCATTCACAGGTTCGATTTCCCCTTTAATACACAGCATCTCATTCTCCTTAAATGTGACATCTCTATTCATGATGATCTTAACCCTATTTTGACTTCTATCCCATAACCTAGAGCCTTTAACACCCTCTGGATATCCAGAAAGACACACTTTCTAGCTCTGGATTCCAGCTTTCCCTCACTCTGATGAGAAAAAGAAACACAGCCAAAAGTTCTAAACATAGAGTAGTCACTCAATTTACCCGACCATCTCTCATGCAGAGTGTCACCATTTAATGCAGTAGATGGAGTCAAATTAATCAAATAATAAGCAGTCATAATAGCTTCACCCAAAATGACTTAAGGACACCAGAACTTAACATCATGCAATGCACTTTATCAAGTATGGTCCTATTCATCCTTTCCGCTGCCCCATTTTGCTGGGGAGTATAAGGAATTGTCTTATGTCTAGTTATGCCATTTCTTTACACATGCTATCAAATTTCGTGTTGCAAAATTTTAGGTCGTTGTCTGTCCTTAAATATTTGATCTTCTTACCAGTTTAGTTTTCCACTTATCTTATCCGGTTATTAAAATTATGAAAAAACTCAGATTTATCTTTCAATAAATAGACCCACACTTTCCTAGTATAGTCATCGATAATAGATATGAAATACCTATTCCCACCCGATGTGGGATTACTAGCAGGACCCCACAGATCAGAATGCACATATTCAAACACGTCTTTAGCTTTATGAACACTCGTGGAGAATGAAGCTTTATGATGTTTACCAAGCACACAGTGATCACAAAATGACAAATCTAACACACAGTTATTACCAAATGCATATTTCTCATTAAGTAGCTTAAGTCCCTTAATGCCTACGTGTGAAGTCTTTTATGCCATGTGTGTGTGTGAACAATTTTGGCAGAAGAGATAGAGGAATTCAAACCTCTAATTACTTCCCCAATAATGATATAAATGTTGTTTTCCTTAGTTCCCTTAATAAAAATTAATGCACCCTTAATCATCTTTAGCATACCATTTCTAATTTTACCAGTGAAGTCATCCTTGTCAAGTCTCCCTACTGAAATCAAATTTCTAGATAATTCAGGAATATATCTAACATCCTTTAACATGTACACAAAACTCGTGTCAAATTTTATATTTATAGGCAAAGTTATCACACATCCCAACATGCCCAATATTATATTTACGCAAGTTATCAAACCAATTCTTTTCAGACGTCACATGAAAAGATGTACCAGAATCAAGTATCTACTCATGCATGCGGGAATTAGCAGTTAGATTCAATTTAGCAGTGTAAGCAACGAGACTTGTAATCATATAGATCTCACTGTTATCTATCTCAGACGTAGAGGATAACACATTTACCTCATCTCTCTCCTTAATCTTTAACTTACCCTTCTCCTTATGGCAATTCGTTATAAAATGCCATGTGTTTCCACAGTCATAATATTTTCTAGCCTTAGGCCTAGATTTTGATCTAGACCTACCATTGCCCTTCTTTTTCCATCCATTATCAATTGACTCACCACTACTTTAGTATCTATCATGACTATTTTGCCTAAACTGAGTTCTACCCCACATCATATGTAACTCACCGCTCCTCTTATTGTATTTTTCAGCCCTAATTTCCATCTCTTTACTCCTAAGAGAATCTATGACAATTTCAGGCGTCAATGTATCCCTCCCATACTTAATGACATTTTTAACTTCCTTATAAGAATTAGGAATCGCATTTAGCAAAATTATAGCCTTATAAGTTTCGGACACAGCCTCATCACAATTCACTACATCTTGCACCAATTTGTTAAACATGACTAAATTGCTATCGAGATCTTTTGAAGGATCTATTTTAAAACTGAAAAAACGTTCAAGTAGGTAAAGTTTTTTAGGTGTAGATTTAAGCAAATATAGGTCTTCCAACTTTTTCCAAAGTTCTTTAGTGGTTTCAGTTTACCCACCTTTCTTAAAACGATTTCAGACAAGTGTAAAATGATTGAGGTATAAACAAGATCATCGCTTCTTCTTTTTGTTCTTTTGAAAAATCAGTTGAAAAATTACCTTCGATGGTTTTTAAAATTTTTGTAGGACCAAAATAGCATTCATTTTTTGTTGCCAGATAGGAAAATCACATTTTTCCGTTAAAAATCTCCAAATCAAAGTTGTGAGTTGTCATCTTCACACAACAATCAAAGAATGCACAAAATACAATCAAACCGCACAAAATAGTCTAAGGTCACATACAGTATACATTGTTCTAGATTTTCAGGGTTTTGTAAGATTCACGGTCTTAGATCAAGGGAATGTTCGAACGGGTAAGGTCACAGTAATTCTAACGGAATTAATAAGCAGGGGAAATAACAATGCAACAAAAGTTATGTCTAACAAATAACTAGTTTCATAGCAAGTATATCACTAAGAACTAAATACCGATTTAACCAAAAGACAATACTCAATCAAACAATTAAGAGCAAGTAACCCTAAATTTCTAGCACAAGCAATGGTTGCCAAGCAATGATAACCCGCAATCCTAATGATCACCCCACTCGATGATCTGCTAGTGCAAAAATTTAAAGGTTTTAGCCAATTTACCCGAGCGAACATATCCGAGTCCGTAACGTGGAGAGATGCGAATTTGCTACTTTAGGGCCACCACTATTCGCCCTAAAGATTCAGCAAATATAACAGTTTCAATCAGCAACAAATGAAGATCAAGGTTAGGGAAAAAATCGTCCAACTTTTCCTGCGCAACCTGAAACACTAAACCAAACACATCAAAATGTTCAGGAGAATTAAATAAATGAAATGGCAGAAAAAATCACGCTGCAGGGTCGCCCACGTGCTACCGTCGCCTTCCCCACGCGCCACCACCACCGGGGCGCCTCGACCTGTTTGTCGTGGATCTGGCCTCTATTCGTCCAGTGGAGGTCCGATTTGGAAGTAATTGAAGATTTCGGATCCGATCAGATTGAAAGAGATGTTGATTTTTTCCAATTTTGAACCGACTTTCGCAAGATAATGGTAACCCACGCTTTGATACCAGATGTAGAAGATATATTGAACACCAAAGATAACCAAGGCTAAGTTTTTATCCACTTCCAACAACCACAAGCCGACAACAATGACCCAAGACAATGCCAAGCTTCCACTTCCGATTGTCAATGAGATATATCACTTAGGAGACCACAAAGGTGCAAGAAATCTCACACAATATCACCACTAAGGTAGTAGCTACAAAGAGGCAGAAAGAGTAGAGGAAGAGGAACACGTAAAAAGTGGTCGAGAGAGAGAGACAGTGAGTCGTCTCTCACTTAAAGAGAAAGAGACCAATTTATCTTGGAACCAAATGGCCTAAATAAGGTAAGTATAGGTAGGTTAACCAATAAGTCAAGTTAGAGGCCCCAAGAGATAGTTAAATGGGCTCACAAGTTGTTCTCTCAATTAATGACCATCCCAAGGAAGTGGATTGGGCCACGAGCAACACTAAATTATTTATGTTGCTTCGAGTGGCCTAATTAACCTTTAGGTCGTGTGGTCTTGAAATTGGTGTTGGATTCCCATTCAGTCATTTAGCTAAGCCGACTGAAAAATAAAATCGAGTAACATCATAGTTTAAGGGAGGTCGTTTAACAACAAGTTGCCTAACAAAGCACTTGAATTTTCTATGCAAAAACTACACATTGAATGGATTGGACAATACGCTATATGGAGTGTATAGTTCAAATGACTCGGTAAAGGATCTATGAGATTCACTAGGAACAAAATACAAGACCTAGGATGCTGAAACTAAAAAGTTCATTGTTGGCAAATTTTTGGACTACAAGATGGTAGATACCAAAACTGTGATAAGTCAAGTGCAAGAAATACGAGTTCTTTTGCACGATATACATGTCAAAAAGATAGAACTAAGCGAATCCTTTCAAGTGGCTGCCATCATCGAAAAACTCCCTCCTATGTGGAGAGACTTTAAAAATTATCTCAAGCACAAACATAAGGAGAAGAATTTGGAAGAATTGATCGTTCTCTTCAGAATTGAGGAAAACAATAGGAAGAATGAAAGGAAGCCTATTGATTAACTCAGAGCAAACTTTGTTGAACAAAAGCCTTTGAACAAGAAACGAAAAATGTCGAGCGATGCACTGCGTAAGGATAACTCCAAGAATGCGAAAAAGTTCAAAGGTAAGTGCTATAATTGTGGAAAGGTCGGGCATCGTTCAAGAGAGTGTCGAAGGCCAAGGAAGAATGCACAAGTCAATATGGTTGAAAATGACAACCTGTCCGAAGGATACAAGAAATGAAGTTATCTGCAATTGTGTCCTAGTGCAACATGATTGGAAGCTCAAGGGAATGGTGGGTTGATACCGATGCAACCCGTCATGTTTGTGCAGATAAGTCATTGTTCTCCAACTATCAAGAATTGAGAGGGGAACAACATTTTATGGAAAATTGTGCAAGTTCCAAAATTGAAGAAAAAGGCAAGATCACTCTAAAGATGACATCTGGGAAAGAGCTAGTCCTCAACAACGTCATACATGTGTCGGATATTCGGAAGAATCTTGTGTCCGGTCTCTTCTGAGTAAAAATGGTTTTAAATTTGTATTTGTATTCGATAAATTCATGTTGTCTAAGAATGAGACGTATGTAGGGAAAGGATACATGAGTGATGAAATGTTCAAGTTGAACGTTTTTATTATTGTACCAAAACAAGACATTAATAAAACTACAAGTTCTATTTACTTGCTTGAGTTGTCTTACATGTGGCATAATCGATTAGGACATGCAAACTATCTTTCGTTGCACAAACTTATGAATCAAAATTTAATTTCAGCGCATGAAATTGATCCTAATCATAAATGCGAAGCATGTGTTGAAGCAAAACTGGCTAAGACATCGTTCCATTCGGTTCAAAGGAACACGGTACCTCTAGAATTAATTCACAATGATATATGTGACTTGAAATTCGTTTAAACTAGAGGTGGAAAGAAATAGTTTGTAACTTTTATCGACGATTGTTGATAAGTGTATTTTATATACTTATTTCGATAATATTTAGTGTTTCTCTGATAAAGTATAGTCTAAATTGTTGCAATTGATGTTGAATAGGTAAAAGTCAATATTGGTACAAGAAAGTGGAAGAAACGAGAGGAAAACCCGAAAAAATAGCGAAATCCAAAAGTTGGGGACCAAGTTGTAACAATTCAATAGTTAATCCGGACCATGAATCGAAGATTGAAATGTTTGGAGGTCAAATTGAATATTTTGAAAGGTGAAGAACTTGAATTGAATCAAAGAAGACATGAGTTGCAAGAATAAAATGATTCAAGGATTGAATTGCATTACCTTGAAAGATGGAGGACTTGGAGAATAATTTAACTATAAATGGCTTCAATTGGTGGCTGATTTGACCTCTACATGCATGAATGACTTAAAATTCTTATTAAAGTGGCTGCAGGCCGGTTGGCAGAAAGAATGAGAGTCCTTTTTAGAGTCTTTTTTCTTAGTCAACAATTGTGCCTCTAGGTTTTGATATATAAGCCCCGTTTGATTCCCATTCTTTTGTCACAAAAATGAAAAATATGACCGTTATTCATCACATCAAGCTACCACATTTGAATTTTTATTTTTTGTGTGGGTCTCATAACGGCTATATTTTTCATTCATTCTTACAATAAAATTTGATGGTTGGGAAATATTTTCTTGAGAGATATATACGTACAAACAGAAATTGAGGCTCTCAGAATTTCAAAGATATGACGTTGGGAATTTATTTTTTGCCATTAATATTTACACGCACAAAAATCAAGAGAGAGAGAAAAGGAGATTGACACAGATGGTAACACGAGAAAAAGACAGATTTATTTTGCAAATTATTCACGTTTCATCAATTAATCGGGTAATAAATTTCTTGATAATATCTTTTTTTTTAGGGCGAACAATGGAACTGATTTGGGAACCTTTATATTTTTTATTTGAGATTCTTGTTCTTTTATATTTTATGTGTGGATTTTAATTATGTTTTTAATGTTTTGAATTTTCAGGCCAATTATTCAATGATTTCGTGAGCAATAATTACGTAGAGATGTTGATTCTTTAGGTCACATATTAAAATTCGGTAAATTAATAAAACGTGTAGAGATACCTATATTAATTGTTGCGGTCATATAGGAATTCTTAGAACTATTATTACGTTTAAATTATGTTGGTTCGCATAGAGATATAGAATTGAATTATTTAAATAGGTTCAATGAGAACTCGAGAGGGGTAAATTGAATACTATAGAAGAATTTGACCGAACACTCCTTTAATTTTATGAATCTCGATATTAGAAGTAAAGGTAACCAATAGGTGAATTTGTTTTGTCCTAATCTTCATTTATTAATTGAATTCTCACTAATTTTCTGTTCCAGTCATGAAATTTTTAGTAGTTAGATTTAAAAATCACATTCAATCATTTTTTTTGTCAAATAGAAATTAGAAATAATAAATTGAGTATTAAACTATAGTCCTCGTGGGAACGATAATCCGAACTCAAAAAGTCTACTTTACTACTTGTTACGATCCGTCTACTTGCGGGATAAAATTGACAACAAGTTTTTGGAGTCGTTGTCAAGGACTATTACTTTTAGTCTTAATTTATTTATTTTATTTTATTTTTTTATCTTATTTTAAATTGTTATTTGATTTGCTTATTTTTTTTATTTACAGAAAACTGTGTTCGTTGTATGCTCCGTGCCCAACGCAATAATCTTGAACCGTTTGATTCGGAAATAGAATGTACCTTCAGACGAAGATGCAGGGAATACAAACAAAAATAGCAATATCAAATGGCTGACAATCTAAACAATCCTATCCCTATACAGCCAATTGGACAAATGGCCGCGAGAGATCAACAGCAAGAACAAAGAGAAGTAAATGAAGGGGACTTAATAGTTTCTATGTTTTTGATGCCTATAGCAGCACCCGCACGGTCCAGCGTAGTATATCTAGATTTTGGGGTAAATAACTTCTAGATACGGGCTGATTGGATTAATTTGATGAGCAACACTCTGCAATTCCACGGGTTACCTCATGAGAATCCAAACACACATATCTCAAAGTTTTTCAGGAATTGCCAAAATTGTCATGCTCCTGGGGTTAATGAGGACGTCATCAAGCTGCGATTATTCCCATACACACTGAGTGATGCACCATTAGAATGGCTGGATGCTGAACTGGATGGAAGTATTATCACATGGAAGAAACTGACCAGGAAATTTGCAATAAGTTCTTTCCACCAGCTAAAGTAGCAAAAATCAGACTGAAAATTCAAACATTTCAACAGAAAGATGGGAAGAGCTATCACGAAGCATAGAATAGATTTAAGGAGTTGATGAGGAAGTGTCCAAATCATGGGATACTAATGGAAATCAAGTGCAATATTTCTAAACGGGACTTTCACCACTACTCAAATCTCAAGTGGATTCCTCTACAGGCGGATCGATCATAGGGAAATCAGTGCAACAATGTATAGATTTATTTGAGTTGATTGTTACTACTCATTCCATGTTTTCATCAGAAAGAGTGGTGCCTCCAGAAGCAGCGAAAATATATGAATTAGACAGCACAGCATCTACCAATGCCTAAATAGCAGCATTGACGAAAACAAGTAGAGTTATTGGTGAAGTCACAAACAAAAGGAGCACATGCAGTGATAGCATGTCCATCATGCAAAAACTGCGAGACTAATCATCTAACAGAAAATTGCACATTTAAGGGATTTTGGGAGGAGCAAGTCAACTTCATTCAAAATGGCTTTCGAAATTTTAATCTCTTTTCACAAACATATAACCCAGAATGGAGGCAATACCCAAATTTCAGATGGTCGGATAATCAGCAAGGGAGCAGTCCAAACAATAACCAGCTCGAGAAAGAACCAAGTTTGGGGGAGATGTTCAACCAATACATGCAAAAGATAGACAAGGTGACACGAACTTTCAGAATCAACAAGCATCCATCAAGAAACTGAAAACTCAAATTGGACAGATAGCTCAACAGCTTACAGAATGCCCACAAGGGACATTGCCAGGCAACATAATGGTAAATCCAAAAGAGCAAGTACAAGCTATTACAACCAGAAGTGGGGTACAACTTCTAGAGATACATGTGAAGAGACCAGAGAGAAAAGATAAAGAAGTAATAGTTCAAGAGGCTGAGAAAGAAGCAGAGTCTGAACCACTAACTAATGAGAAAGACGAAAGGAAAGAAACATCCATAGTTAGAGTACCAAGCCCCCTGAAAGCTTATATGCCACTAATTCCCTTTCCTCAAAGGCTATAGAGAAAGAAGTTGGACAAGCAATTTGCCAAGTTTGTGGAGATTCTCAAGAAACTGCACATAAATATTCCATTTGCGGATGCAATAGCCCAAAATGCCCAGCTATGCAAAATTCTTGAAGGAAATCTTGTCTAACAAACAGAAGCTGGAAGAACATGAGACTATCTGCCTGAATGAGGAGTGCAGTGCAATTCTATTGAAGAACCTACCCCATAAACTAAAAGATTCAGGGAGTTTCGCGATACCTTGCACAATTGGTTCTAATTATTTTTAACATTCTTTATAAGATTTAGGTGCCAGTGTTAATTTGATACCTCTCTTTGTTTACAGGTCTCTTGGATTAGGAGAAGCAAAACCTACAACTATCTCTTTGCAACTGGCTGACAGATCGATCAAACAACCGAAGGGGATTATTGAAGATGTGTTAGTCAAAGTTGACAAATTCATTTTTCTGGCTGACTTCATTATTTTGGACATGAAGGAGGATTCAAACATTACTTTGATATTGGGAAGACCTTTCTTAGCTACCAGAAAAGCACTTATTGATGTTTATGATGGAAAGATGATTCTTCGATGGACAATGAGCAAGTCATATTCAATGTATTCAAGATAATGAAACATCCATTGACATCTGACACTTGTTGCCAAATAGATGTTCTTAAAGAGCTTGTGGCAAATACATTTGAGACAGAGCATCACACAAATCTTTGTGAGGTAGAACTTGCGCAACCGAAAGTAACAAATGAGAGAAAAGCTGAATGTGTTATCAACTTGGTCGAGCAGCCAATATGAATGAGACATTGGCAGTATGAATCTCTTGGCGACAACCCTTCACTCCCAGTACCTTCAATGGAAAATGCACCCACTCTTGAACTAAAGCCCTTGCCTTAAAATCTTCGTTATGCATATTTGGGAGAATCTACAACACTTCTAGTAATAATTGTAAATGACATGACAAGGGAAGAGGAGAATAAATTATTGGAGGTACTCAGGCAGCACAAAACAACAATTGGATGGACAATAGCTGACATCAGAGGGATCAGTCCAACTCTTTGCATGCACAAGATTTTAATGAAGAATGGGTCAAGGCCATCAGTGGAAGGACAACGAAGATTAAATCCCATCTTGAAGGAAGTGGTGAGAAAAGAAGTGCTGAAATTGCTGGATACAGGAATAATTTATCCCCGTATCCGACAGTTCATGGGTGAGTCCAGTACATGTTGTGCCTAAAAAGGGTGAAATCGCAGTGGAGAAGAATGAGAACAACGAACTGATACCAACACGGTTAGTGACAGGGTGGAGTGTATGTATAGATTATCGGAGGTTGAATAATGCTACTAGAAGGGATCACTTCCTAGTGTCCTTCATTGATTAGATGTTAGAGAGGTTAATAGGTCATTCTCATTACTGCTTTCTGTATGGATATTTAGAGTACAATTAGATAGTTATTGCTCCAGAAAATCAAGAGAAAACAACATTTACATGTCCTTATTGAACTTTTACGTTTAGAAGGATGCCTTTTGATCTATGCAACGCACTTGTAACCTTTCAATGGTGCATGATTTCTATCTTTTCTGACATGGTAGAAAAGTACATTGAGGTTTTCATGGATGATTTTTCTCTGTTTGGAGATTCATTTGATGACTGCTTGGATCGGTTGTCTCTTGTATTGCAAAGATGCGAAGAGAAGAATTTGGTGCTCAATTGGGAAAAGTGTCACTTTATGGTAAAGGAGGGGATAGTGCTCGGCCACAGGATTTCCTCAAAGGGCATTGAAGTTGACAAAGCCAAAATACAAGTGATTGAAAAATTGAAGCCTCGTAATTCAGTTAAGGAAATTAGAAGTTTTTTAGGACATGCAGGGTTTTACAGAAGGTTCATTAAGGATTTCTTAAAAATTACAAAACCTCTATATAATCTATTGGAGAAGGATGTGCCATTTCACTTTTCTGATGAGTACTTAAACGCCTTTAATACTTTGAAAGAAAAGTTAACTTCTGCACCCGTAATAGTAGCACCTGATTGGGATCCACCTTTCGAACTTATGTGTGACACTAGTGAGTTTGCAGTGGGAGCTATTCTTGGCCAGCATAAAGGAAAAGTGTTATATGTAATCTACTATGCCAGCAAAACCTTGACAAATGCTTAGATCAACTATGCAACAATAGAAAAAGAGATGCCAATAGTGGTCTTTGCCTTCAACAATTTTCGTTCCTATCTGATTGGTTCAAAGGTGATAGTCTACACTGACCGTGCAGCATTAAAATATTTATTTGAGAAGAAAGATGCTAAACCTAGGTTGATTCGATGGGTTTTGTTACTGCAAGAGTTTAACATTGAAATTCACGACAAAAAGGGTACAAAAAATCAGGTAGCAGATCATTTATCAAGGCTCGAGCAATTGCATGATTCAGATGATGTGGTTATTAATGAAGTCTTCCCAGATGAGTAGTTATTGCAGATAGAAAGGGCTCTGTGGTATGCAGAAATTGTTAATTACTTAGCTAGTGGCTATATGAATCTTGATCTCACCTTTCAGCAGAAGAAGAAACTGTTCATGAAGCGAAATTCTATTATTGGGATGATCCAAATTTATACAGGAGAGGGGCAGACCAGATTATTAGGAGATGTGTGCAAGAGGATGAGATGAAACCTATCCTTTCACGGGTTTATGCTTCGGCTTATGGAGGACACTTTGGCCCCACTAAAACAGCAGCAAAGGTGCTTCAATGTGGTTTCTTTTGGCCTACACTGTTCAAGGACTGCCACAGTTTTTGCAAGTCATGTGATAAGTGTTAGAAAATAAGTAACATATCAGAACGTCACGGGATGCCACTTAACAACATTTTGGAGGTGGAAATATTTAATGTCTGGGGGGGTTGATTTTATGGGTCCCCTTCCATCATCTTACAACAATCGGTACATCCTAGTGGCAGTGGATTATGTCTCTAAAGGGGTGGAAGCTAAAGCATTGCCTACAAATGATGTAAGGGTAGTGGTGGACTTCATAAAGAAACACATCTTTAACCGCTATGGATCACCTAGGGCCATAATAAGTGATGGTGGAACTCACCTCCACAATCGATTATTCTAGGCAGTGCTACATAAGTACTAGGTATAACAGCGAATTGCCACTCCTTACCACCCTCAGACAAGTAGACAGGTAGAAACCTTGAACAGAGAATTGAAAAGAATTCTGGAGCTCACTGTGAATGCATCTCGTAAGGATTGGTCAAATAAATTAGACGATGCTTTATGGGCGCCTATTGGAATGTCTCCATATTGACTAGTTTTTGGAAAAACATATCACCTACCAGTGGAGTTTGAGCATAGAGCATACTGGGTATTGAAGCAGTTAAACATGGACCTCGAAAAGGCTGGAGAAACAAGAACACTACACCTACATGAATTGGAGGGATTTAGAAAAGAAACATATGAGAATGCAGCCATCTACAAGGAAATGTCGAAGCAATGGCATGACAAGAACATCAGGCAACAATTTTTCAGAGTGGGAGATCAAGTCCTCTTATACAACTCCAGACTTAAGCTCTTCCTAGGAAAATTGAAATCTAGATGGTCCGGCTCTTTCAATGTCTCCCAGGTGTTTCCCTACGGCACAGTTGAACTACATCACAAGACAAATGGAACTTTCAAAGTATATGGCCAACATATCAAGCACTACATGGAAGATTTTCCCACCGTCAAAGAAAGCCTTGACCTAGTTGTACCAGAATATTGACTTTAAAGAAGCACTTATTGAGAGGCAACCCAATTTTCAAACTTTTTATTTTGCTTTTCGTATCGCATAGCATATAGTTTTGTTTTGTTTACTAGGTTGCATTAGATTTTGGCATGTTTTCAATTTTTAGAAATCATTACCCATATCCCTTCTACCCTTAGGCCCTTGAATTTATTGTTGGTTATTTTGATTTTTTGAGCTAAGTAACCCTTGTTCCCAATATTTAATTTGTCAAATTTGATTTTTTAGGAACATGACATCGTGGAACACTCAAACCAACATAGATCTAAGGGAAAGTATGATGAAGAATATTATCCAGTGGTCACACATAGTGCCTCACACATTCAACAGAAAAATTTGGAGAGTACCTTCTTCTTTTTCTTACCTACCCCTTTTATGTGCTTTTTTATGCTTTATGACATTAAGAACAATGTGAGTTTTAAGTTTGGGGTGAAAAAACTTTTAGTTTTTGTTTTTTGTATATTTTTATGTTTTTGTGTGTTTGTTTTAAAAAAAAGCAAAGAAAAGGAAAAAATCAAAAAATTTTAAAAAGAGAAAAAAAATCTCTTTTGTTCAGTTGTGTACTTGTGTAGGTTAAATAGTCTGGCAGACAATGATGATTTAATTTGAGATTTGGTGTTGAATTATGAACTGTGGATATGATGCATACTAGACTAATTGAAGCTCAACCTTGCGAAATTTGATACTACAAGCGCACTAGAATTGAATTTGACATTGAGATTAAACGTATTGTTTCTTGCTTTTGATAGGTTGATCTAGTGAGACATAGACGCTTTACCTCGGCCATATTAAATTATTTATCCTTAGACCAAATTTAGTACAGTTTGGGAGTGATTTTACAGTTGTAGGAAGATGCGGATGTGAATTTGGATTCCATCTGTGAAAACTTATGTGTGGATTGTCATAGACTAACATGATAAAATTCTGTGAAAGTCTTAAGTTAGAAGTCAATTTGTTTGAATAAGTGTGTGATAAGGGATAATGCACTAATCAAGGCACATACATTTGAAAATTTTAAACTTCTCTCTGAACCCTTTAAGACTCAAGTGATTGAACCTAAAAGGGTATCTTAAAATCCAGTGCCCTAAAGTCGTCTGATTTGAAAGTTATCGGCCTAAAGCTCATTACAAGGGTCATTTAGAAAGTAATCAGAGATGAAGTTGTATTTAAAAAAAAAAAGAAAAAAAATTGTTCTCTTTGAAGCCTTTTTTACTCGGGTCATTAAATCTGTAAGGGTGTTTAAAACCTTTGTCCTAAAATCATCTGATTTGAGAGTCATCAGCCTAAAGTTCGTTACAGGGGTCATCTAGAAAACGTAATGGAGAGAATGTAAAAAAATAAAAATTTGTGAAAAACAGAAAAGCAAGTGCATAAAAAGAGCAAAATCACTAAATACCTTGGTTAAGTCCTAACACTTATTTGAAGGAATTTGACTTTTTATGCAAGATAACTAGCTAGTTAAGTTTTGGAGGTCGAAGCAATCAAATAATTGGAGAATTCTTTGTTCATTGAAGTCTTGACTTGTAACTAGTAACGTTCACCAAAACTCAAGAGAGTGAGGATAGTAATGAAATATTCAAACTTAGATTACACACTGAGAAAGAGTGAAAAAGAATAAGTTTGAGGGTGTGTGGATCTTACGAGTGATGTAAGGATATATTTGACAATAGAAGGTTGTGGATTCAGCAACTTGCACAGTCATGGTTGATTATTTGATTCTTCACACAAATACGTCGATTTTGCATTGAAAGAGTGAATATTAGTTTGGTGTTGTAACTTTGAATCATGTTTGTGAAATTAACACTTAAATCTTGAATCCTAAAGTAAGAAGCTAGATTGTCCAACCAAATATTTTTGCTTGTTTGTGTGTTAATTATTATTTAGGTTATAGTTTTGTTTGAGGAAAAATAAATGTTTAAGTTTGGAGGTATTTGATAAGTGTATTTTATACACTTATTTGAAGCCTTAAAGCGATAATATTTAGTGTTTCTCTGATAAATTATGGTTTAAATTGTTGCAATTGATATTGAATAGGTAAAAGTTAATATTGGTACAAGAAAGTGGAAGAAACGAGAGGAAAACCCGAAAAAAGATCTAAATCTAAAAGTTGGGGACCAAGTTGTAACAATTCAATAGTTGATCCGGACCATGAATCGAAGATTGAAATGTTTGGAGGTCAAATCAAATATTTTGGAAGGTGAAGGACTTGAATGGAATCAAAGAAGACATGGGTTGAAAGAATAAAAGGATTCA
Source organism: Olea europaea var. sylvestris (assembly GCF_002742605.1). Lineage (NCBI taxonomy): Eukaryota > Viridiplantae > Streptophyta > Magnoliopsida > Lamiales > Oleaceae > Olea > Olea europaea. The sequence goes on from NC_036255.1 coordinate 1,287,048, forward strand.
AGGATTGAATTGCATTACCTTGAAAGATGGAGGACTTGAAGAATAATTTAATTATAAATGACTTCAATTGGTGGCTGATTTGACCTCTACATGCATGTATAAATTAAAAATTTTAAAGTGGCTGCAGGCCAGTTGGCAGAAAGAATGAGAGTCCTTTTTAGAGTCTTTTTTCTTAGTCAACAATTGTGGCTCTAGGTTTGATATATGTATCAACGCACAGAAAAAATCGATAGTTTTGGAAGGAGCAGCCAATATCATAGAATACACACACGAAAATCGAAGCAAGAAAAAAAAATCCCTTTTTCTTTAGTCAAATTTGGTGGTTGTTAAATATTTTCTTGAGAGATATACATGTACAAATAGAAATTGAGGCTGCCAGAATTTCAGAGACACGCACGTTGGGAATTTCTTTTCTGCCATTAATATTTACACGCACAGAAACATAGAGAGAGAGAGAAGGAGATTGACACAGACGGTAACATGAGGAAAAAGGCAGATTTACTTCGTAAATTATTCACGTTCCGTCAATTAATCGAGTGATGAATTTCTTGATAATATCTTGTTTTTCCTTTATTAATATGCGTAGTTAAATTTAATTTTAGGGCGGACAATGTAACTGATTTGGAAATCTTTATTTCTTTTATTTGAGATTCTTGTTCTTTTATATTTTATGTGTGAATTTTAATTATGTTTTTAATGCTTTGAATTTTCAGGCCAATTATTCAATGATTTTGTGAACAATAATTACGTAAAGATACGGATTCTTATTTAGACTACATTTTAAAATTCGGTAAATTAATATAACGTGTAGAGGTACCTATATTAATGCTGCGGTCATATATAAATTCTTAAAACTGTTATTTCGTTTAAATAATGTTGGTTCGCATAGATATATGAAATTGAATTATTTAAATAAGCTTAATGAGAACTCGAGAGGATAAATTGAATACTATAGAAGAATTTGACCGAACACTACTCTAATTTTATGAATCTCGATATTAGAAGTAAAGGTAACCAATAGGTGAATTTGTTCCACTGTAATCTTCATTTATTAATTGAATTCTCACTAATTTTCTATTGCAATCACGAAATTTTTAGTAGTTAGATTTAAAAATCTCATTTAATCATTTTTTTTTATTTTTGTCAAATAGAAGTTAGAAATAATAAATTGAGTATTAAAGTATAATTCTCATGGGAACGATAATCCGGACTCAAAAGGTCCACTTTACTACTTGTTACGATCCGTTCACTTGCGGGATAAAATTGACAACAATTGTACAAAGTATTGCTATGTCCTTCTTTTGAGAAGTAAAGACGGAGCTTTAGACGCATTTAAACAATATAAGGTTGAAGTTGAAACACAACTTGATAAACGAATTAAAAATATTCGTAGTGATCGTGGAGGTGAATATGGGACGCCGTTTGAAGAATTCTGTTCCGAACATGGAATTATTCATCAAACAATGACACCATATTCTGCCCAATTGAATGGAGTTGCAGAACACAAAAATCGAACTCTCAAAGAGATGAATCAATGCGATGTTAATTACTTCGGGTTTACCTTAGAACTTGTGGGGGGCAACTATTCTAACAGCAAATAGCCTTCTCAATCGAATATCGCTAAAGAAAATGGAAAAGAGTCCATATGAATATGGAAGGGTCATTCTCCATCCTTCCAACACTTAAAAGTGTGGGAATGTTTGGCAAATGTTGAAGTACCTAAGTCTAAGCAAATTAAAATTGGTCCAAAAACAATTGACTACATATTTGTTGGATAAGCCAATAATAGTAGTGCATATCGATTCCTTGTAAACAAATTTGATATTCAAGATGTGCATGAGGGAACAATCATTGAATCGAGAAATGCAGTATTCTTTGAAAATATATTTCCTTACAAAGATAAGGAAACGGTTAGTTCAAACAAGAGAACTAATGAAACTACAAATGGATTCTCAAATGAGGAAGAATCAAGGTGTAGTAAGAGGGCTAGAACATCCACTTCATTCTGTCAGGATTTTCTAACCTGCATGGTAGATAATTATCCAAAGACTTTCGAGAAAGCAATGTCCACCCCGAAAACACCGCATTAGCAGGAAGCTATCAATAGCAAGAGACTCCATAATGCAAAATCATACATGGGAGTTAGTTGATTTACCTCCCGGAATAAGCCTTTAGAATGCAAATGAATATTCAAAAAGAAATTGGAACTGGACGGATCCATTGATAAGGCTAGAATGGTTGCCAAAAGATATAGGCAAAAGGAAGGATTTGACTTCTTTGATACATACTCACTCGTGACAAGAACCACTTCAATAAGGTTATTAATTGCAATTGCAGCAATATGTGACCTTGAGATTCATCAAATGGACGTGAAAATGACATTTCTAAATGGTGAGTTAGAAGAGGAGATATACATGAAGTAACTTGAGGGATTTGTATCATTAAGTGAAAGCCATAAAGTTTCTAAACTTGTTATAGCTTGAAACAAGCTTCGAGACAATGGCACCAAAAGTTTGACAAGACAATGTTATCAAACAGATTTAAGATAAATGAATGTGACAAGTGTGTGTATGTGAAAAATACATCAAATGCCTATGTGATTGTATGTATACATGTAGACGACAAGTTGATAATGGGCAATAGTCACAAAATGTTGCTAAACAACAAGAAAATGCTAACAAAACATTTTGACATGAAAGACACAGGTGTGGCAGATATAATACTAGGGAAAATGTCTCTAGAACGTTGGAAGGGATCACACTTTCCCAATCTCATTATGCTGAAAAAATACATAAAAAGTTTGAAATATTTGAAAAAAGTCCTGTGAAAACCACCTCAATTGATACAAGTCTACACTTGATCAGAAACAAGGGTGAAAGCGTGTCACAACTAAGATATTCACAAATAATTGGCAGTCTAATGTATATTATGAATTGTAATCGACCCGATATTGCGTTTACTGTGAATAAACTTAGTAGATTCAGGAATAATCTAGGCCATGATCATTGGGTGGCTTTGACAAGGGTCCTTAGATATTTAAAATATACTATGACCTATGGATTACATTTTTCAAAATATCCTGTAGTGTTGGAAGGATATTATGATGCAAATTGGATATCCAATGTGAAGGATTCCAAGTCCACAAGTGGTTATGTATTTACCCTTGATGGAGCTGATGTTTTATGGAAATCAACAAAACAAACATGTATAGCCCAATCAACTATGAAATCGAAGTTTATTGCTTTAGATAAAATCAGGGAAAAAGCTGAATGGCTTCGAAATTTCTTGAAAAATATTCCATGTTGGCCTAAGCCAGTATCAGTTATATGCATATATTGTGATAACCAATTGGCTATTGGAAGGGGCTAGAAACAACATATATAATGGTAAGTCTAGACATATACGTTGTAGACATAATATCATTAAACAAATGATCTCAAATGGCATTATCTCCATAGATTATGTGAAATCAAAGGAGAATGTTACGGATCCACTTACGAAAGGTTTGCCAAGAGATCAAGTACGTTGCTTATCGAAAGGAAAGGGATTGAAGCATACTACGTAAGAGTCCTTATAATGGTAACCCTACCTTGTTGACTGGAGATCCCAAGATCTTGGTTTAAAAGGACAATTAAGTTATGAGGATTCCATGAAACATTAAGGAAATAAATTCTTAACCTATTCCTATGATATTAAAAGTGCTTTCTACAGAATTGTAAGAGGTTATAATCATCTTTTAATGATTCTTATATCTTGATTAAAATCAAGTGGAGTAGAGCAGAATACTCTTAATAGGATATCACCTATGTGAGTGTGAAGTGGGGCCGCTTCAAAGAGAATTTTCAGGGCTTAAATTCTCTAAACACTTGCAGAATCAAGATGGGTTCAGGGCTAAAACAAACCAAGTCATGAGAACCATGAATGGAGTCAGGAAAAACATTGCGTGAGTATTGTTGTCTTGGCTTACACTAACGACTGATTGGTTCAAGACATAGAGTTCACCAGTTAGCCAAGTAAGTCCGATAATATTTCATTAGGGAATGTTCAAAGCCGGAAGCTACCTCGCCTGATGTAATTTTCCCCCTTTCTTTCTACAAAGTATCATCTCATCGCATTGCATATGCATAACTCAAATTCTTATTGATGTGGGGGATTGTTGGAATTGGTTGAAAAATAACCACAAAATTGGTTAAGTATGAAAAGCCAAAACGAAAAGGTGTGACTTCATGTCAAATTTGATTGAATATTTAGACTTGATCCAGTGGTCAAATTACAAAAGTAAATAGAGCAACTTGTTTTACTCGTTGAGTAGATATCGTGGTATATTTGGAATCTCGAAACCAATTTCGGATCAATGAGAAATTGCGGTCCAAAGTTGGAAGGAAGAAAAGGGGAAACGGCATGTTCTCGCCTTGGCCTGTCGCTCGCTAATCGCTCGAGCGATAGGAGGTAGTCGCTTGAGCAACAGTCCAGCAAAAGGTGAGTGACATAAATCTGTTAAAATTATGACCCTCTCCCTTGAGCGAGGGGACGACGACAGGCTAGTGAAAATGAAGTATTGTCTCCTTTGGAAAGGATGCACGATTTGGTCCACACCACTTCATTTGCAACCCTTCCACCTCTATAAATAGGACCTTTAGGACGTACATAAGTACATACCATCTCATATTTTACATTGAGTACTCTTCTTCTCTTGCAAAATCTCTCATTCTTTTTCATTACATAAAATATCATATGTAGAGAGGAAATTCCGTCGGTTCTTGTAATTTGAAGTACTGCAACCACGATATTAAAAATTCGTTGTATCTTGGGAGACAAGTGTAGTTAATCGTGAGCACCGTAACGAGGCAATATTGTCTTAAGGAAAAAGTGACTTCACTTGCCTTGGATTTGATTTCTTGTTTTTGTTTCTACTCCTTATTTTCTTGTCACTTTGTTTAAAGTTTTATTTGATTTCCATATCATATACACTATAGTCTAACTACGCTCCTGCGAGTTAGATTTTTATTTTGGTTATTACATAAACAAACAACTATCCTACCACTTACATATAAGCTCGGAACCAACAAATCCCACATTGACTATAAATTAAGAGACTCTTTTTTGGCATCTCTATAAAACGATTCTTTCCCCAAGCGTCGATTTAAAATAGTTGTGGACAGTATTGGCTAAGATTTGGGAGTAGTCTAATACAGTATTAATATTTTGGGGGTGAGCTTAGAAATTTTGAGTGTGTGGAGAAAACTTCATTTAATTGTACAGATTTTTCATATATTTGAAGATCTTTGTCATTGATAACCACTGGTTTTTCTCCGATTTTTAGAATTTCTCATGTAAATTCTTATGTTATTTTTCTCCCCTACTTTTATATTTTTCAGCTTCTAAATAATTATAGAATCGTGTGGACAATTCTATAAAATTTCAACATTTTCTACAATTGATTGTACATTTTATCAATTGTAAAATAAAACGAACTAACAGATAAGTCAACTACGAGAACTAAGATGATTGAGTTATAGTTACTCTCAAGTCTATCGAAGAAAATGCCTCGTGCACTTAGCCCCCATTTGGCCCCCCATTAAATTAATTTTTATTTTTCTCTTTCATTTTTTTCAATCACAAAATCTTTCATAAAATAATATTATACATAAATCGAAAACCTTTTTTTTTTCAACCATACATTTTCTAAAAAATTATTATTTCACCCATTAAAATTTGAAATAATGGGGCCAAACGGCGGCTTAATTTGCTCACTTATCAAGATTGTTTCATCCTAAAAGATCATTTTATAATGAATGTTCACCAAGTTTGACAGTGTCATTTGACAATTTCAAAAAAAAAAAAAAAAAAAAAAAAGGGTTTTTCCTACATCAATTTTTTTAAACACAAAAAGGATGTCAAGCATGATGTATACGTGAGTTGAATGTACAAATGACATTTCCCTTTATAATTTGGAGTTGAAAATAAGGGACTCTGGAGTTGATCAACTTTGCAATATAGCCTTCGTTTGATTCTCATTCTTTGGCGACAAAATGAAAAATATGATCGTTACCCATCACATCAAATTACCACATTTGACTTTCAATCTATTGTGTGGGGCCCGTAACGACTATATTTTTCATTCTCATTTTTGGATTAGTAGGAATCAAACGGGCCATATTTTGATATTTTAACTTAATTATTGACTAGGCATAGTCTTCCAAAAAATATATATATTTAATAGAAAGATGAAAACACAACCCACCATGAAGTCAGTATAGCCGAGAGTGGTGGTGGGCGTGGGTTCATATCCCGCTTCTGACAGTGTTTTTCAATTTTATCCTCAACTACAACGAAAATCATTTCCTTATAATTACTTTTAATATGGTACTAATTGATAGTATTTATCTTAAAAGTTGTTTTTATGTACATTCTTCAAAATTCCCTTTGTTCTAACATGAAATTTGGAATTTTAAGGCTTAGCATTCGTTGATAAGAATCATAAGATGTGATTGATTCATATTTCATTAACAAGTTTCTAATCCACTTCTATAAAATTTATGTAGCATTTTATTTTGCTTCATATATCACCAGCCATGTACAACACATTTTACCTATATGAAAATAGGCCTACATTACCGGAAGCAAGAATTTTTGGTGCCATTCAACACAACTCTTTGATGAACAGAGGGGGTTCCATATTGGACGATGTGGCATCGTCTTCAAAAGTTTATATTTCGAAATCCGACCTGGACATGAATGTACGATTCAGACTTGGGGACTATTGTTAGACCTATAAAATTATCTCATACCGGGCCCTCCCATTGGGCCTGGACTCGGCCCATTAGCACACTTGGCCCATTCATTTTTCTATATATATATATATATATATATATATATATATATATATATATACATGAATCCATTTCATGTTAAGGTATGTTCTTTAACCCGATCCAAATCCCCTCTAACTCTCTGACACATTCTTTTTTCCTCGTTTGGCTGTTGACTTGATAGTCGAAGTTTAAACGGTCGTCGGACTTTTTTTTGGACCGATGGACTTTGCTTCCTAACGAGATGCTCAGTGTGCAGGTGATGTCCACATGGAGGGGATGAGGTCGGGATTTTATTGGCGCATTTTTTGGGTCAACAAAACAAATTTAAAACAATTATTGAACGTAAATCTATGTATTTTTAGACATAGCTATACATGTACTTTTGTGTGTGTGTTTTACTCAATGTTTTAAAACTCGAACCGCCCATCGACCCGGAGAAAAAAAAGGTCAAGGGCTAAAGTTTCGAATCGTGATTGAACCGGGGTCAACCTGGAAATTAAATTAATTAAAATAAAATATTGCATATATGTGTACTATTTAAAAATAAATTACTATATGTAGATATATACTTTAAAAATATATTAAATTTAAGAGTTATTTAATTTTTGAAATTTGTTATTAATGATTTCATAGACTAAATGGGCCAATGAAGGCCATAGGTTAATAATTAGGAAAATTTCATAAGTTAGAAATTAAGTATGGTATATTTCAAAATTAAGAAAATAAGTTTCATAATTCAAAAATCAGATTTTTATTTAAATTTATTTATGATTGAATTATTTTATTAATTTAATATATTTAGGTCACGGATCTATACAATTTGGTCATGAATTAACAATTTAATTACTAATTTATTAATTTTGGTCACAAATCAAAAATTTTATGTCACAAATTATTTTACGATCACAATTCAAAATTTTTGAAGGTCACAATTTGTTCATCGGTCATAAATCAAAAAATTAATTAGTCACGGATTAATTTCTAGTCACAACTTATCAATTTATTAGTCACAACTTATTTTTTGGTCGCAAATCAAAAATTTTATAGGTCACATTATTTTTCGGTCACGAATAAAATTTTTTATAGATCACAAATTATTCATTAGTCACAAAATCAAAACTTTAATTGGTCACAACTCATATATTCGTTTCAAATTATTAGATTAATTGGTCACGATTAATTTTTAGTCACAACTTATCAATTTATTGGTCACAACTTTTTTTCGGTCACAAATAAAAAATTTTATATGTCACATATTATTTTTGGGTCACGAATAATTTTTTTTTATAGATCACAGATTATTCATTGATCACGGAATCAACTTTTATTGGTCACAGCTCATTTATTCATTGCAAATTATCAAATTAATTGGTCACAATTAATTCATCGATCACAAATCAAGTCACAGTTTATTTGTATGTGATAAATTTTCAAATTAATTGTTCACAAATTATTGAATATTTAGATTACAATTAATTAATTGGTCATGAATAACTAAATGGTTGGTCACAGACCGTCGCCACCACCGTCATAAAAAAATATCACCACATTGCCAACCACGACAACCACACAACACACAAACGCAAAAATCAACCAAAATAATGTCATCACACAACCAGACTTGGACTTTGCAACAACCTTAACGGATCGTTGCAGCACCAACACACCTGACACCGCACACGTGACCACCACTGTCACCACTACCAAACCACCTCCAAAAACTACCACAAAATCCACCTCAAAACCACCTGTGACCACCGCTAGCACCTTCACCCACCACTGCGTGAACCATAACCCTGCCACAACCACAATCAACATAACCCAACAACAAAACACAAACTCACCCCCAACCCAACACAAATGCATCGCAATAAAGAAATAAAATGAATTGCAGAAAGCAAGAAATCGAAATCACAAATCTGAAAGTTTAACTTTTGAATTATTAATTAGGATAATATTACAAATCACCACCGGCCACTGCCCCAGATTCGACACCCACCATCGTACCTCATTGTCAGATGAACCATCAATCATCACTAGCAGTAGATCTGACACTGCTAGCCGCCACCACCAACAGAGGCACCGCTATAGATTCGGACAACAGCACTCGTCGTCGCCGTCTTGCTGCTCGCAGTGTCTCGCCATCTACATTAGCAACCGGATGAGGAAGACTTAACAAACGACTGTTGCCTTGCCGCCGCTAGTGAGGGTGGTTCCCGAACAGATGACGGTGGAGAAGGAGAGAAGAATGGAAACTGAGGAAAGGCTGCTGGAGGTGACACTCACTCCACTGTGATGGCTTCATCGTCACAGTGTCGCCGGAGTGATTGATCGGTCGCCGGAGAAAAAATAAAAATGGGGAAACGAGAGAGAATGAATTATTTGGGATTAATTGATTTATTAGAGAAAAAATGTAGAGAGAGAGAGAGAATAAGTGAAAAAATTAAGGTTTTCTGATTTTTGAATAGTAAAACTTTCCATCTGATTTTGGAATGTAGAATTTTTAATGTATGGTATTGTGTAATTTCCACTTAATAATTTGCGATTTTTTCCCGAGGTTAAACCGTAAGTTACCTAGAAAGTAGAAAGCATCTTTGAAGTCTCAGACCAATCACAAGCGCAGCGCCCGGTTCCTTCTTTCTTCCCAATAGATGATAAGGCTTATTCTTTTCTCATTTTTTCTAGTAAACATAAATTGATAGATGATTTTCTGGTAACTTGGGCGATTCAGGAAAGGTTCGTTTGCAACTTATATTCTTCTTTTTTCTTTTTTTCAGGTGACCGGAAAACTCCGTTTTCGGTTCGCCGATTTCCGATTGAACCGGTCATTTGAATGAATTTTGACTGGTTACGCTTGAAATAGTCTCTATATATCAACATCATCAAATTTTGAATAAATTAAATCGTAAATCTAATCCCAATTCCATGCCATGACTTTTTCACCTGTGCTCAAAATTTGTAGGACTTTTATCAAAATTTGAAGGTAAAACGGGGATTATAGTCTTGAATCCTGTCTTCCCTAATGGACTACTCGATGGGGGTCAAAAATTCAAATAGTTATTGAACTTTGCACAATAATTTCATTGACTTTAAAAGTTTTTTGAATCATCGTCGAACTTATTAAATCAATATCCCGTTTTGAATGCTATGAAAATAACTAATTGCATCTTAGTTGAGTTGAATAGTAGCCTGGAACGTCTCCCTCAAACCTTCATTCACGCATCAAACAATCAACATAGAAGTCAAAACTTGTTAATTCTCGGACGTGTCAAAGGCTTTCCCAAACCCCTCTGCTGGTGCATTTTAGCTTATAATTCGCTCCAGTCTATTAGCCTATATATATAAGCAGCAAATAAAATTTGAATCCACCTAACGAAATGAATTCAATTCCAATCCCAAGGCCATAAAATTCCCCATAAATTCTCAGAATCTGAATCTCATTTATGCAACGAGAAATCTCAATTCCTTCTGTAGAAATAAGAAATTTAATACTTATTTTGATCATTTGTATACCTTTCTATAATTATACAAAATAAACATAGGATAAATTTATATTCTTTAGCATTTATTGGATTTGATTCGTTATCCAACTATTCCGTAGTTCTCCGCTCCAGGTTTATACGGTACATATTCATATACAAGTGTTTCAATTTCTACTCTTTGTGTGCGTGTGTTTTTTGAAATTTTAGTTCGGTTATTGAAATTTTGGAGTAGTAGAATTGAGAATTGAAGATGAGGTTGTTGAAAGTTGCCACGTGTAATTTGAATCAATGGGCAATGGATTTTGATTGCAACGTGAGGAATATAAAAGAGTCCATTTTTAGGGCTAAAAAAGCCGGTGCAGTGATACGGCTTGGCCCAGAGCTTGAAATCACTGGCTATGGCTGTGAAGACCATTTCTTGGAACTTGATACCGTCACTCATGCGTAAGTATATGCTTACATGCATTCAAATTTGATTGAATATTTTTTGTGTCAATGTAGGTATGCTATCTTCCTTGGACGAATTTCGGTTTATAACACATAATTGAGTTGTTCAGAAAAGAAAAATGGAGAATTGAGCTCGAAAATAGTTAAAAAGTGGAATGAGGATTGCAAATTATGTTTAATTTGAATTTTATTTACAAAAATAAAAGTGGAATGATGAGACTGCTATAAAAATCTGTTTATGGACACTGAATTGCTTATAGTCTATAGAGTTATAGTTGTTCTTTATGCTAATATGTGAGCGTCTAGCATCAATTGGGAACTACTTTATAAATAATAGTATGACAACATTGTTGTCATTATTAAATGATTTTATGAACAGTATTGTTACTTTAGTAAATTGAGATTAATGCAACCCTTAGCTCAGTGGTCAGACATTGGGTTTGCTCCTCAGTGATTACCAGTTCGAGTCCTCTCAGAACCATTGAAGTGAGTAATCGACTGTAAATTTCAGGACCCCGTGGATTAGTCGAGGTGCGCGAAGCTCGCTCGGACATCTATGGTCATAAAAAAAGTAAATTGAGATTAATGCAACCTTTCTGAAATGGGGAATGATAATTCCAAAGCATGGTGTTACTACGGTTTTCTAGAAATATACTACTTCACTGTTATTTTGTTTCGTCTTTTTTCCATTTCTTTTCAAGACATTGTGAATTATTTGCAGGTGGGAGTGCTTAAAAGAACTATTGCTTGGTGATTGGACTGATGGCATATTTTGTAGTTTTGGTATGCCTGTTATCAAGGGGTCAGAGCGTTATAATTGTCAAGTGTTGTGCTTGAACAGAAAAATAGTGATGATACGCCCAAAGATGTGGCTTGCAAATGACGGAAACTACAGGGAACTTCGATGGTTTACAGCTTGGAAGCAAAAAGACCATCTTGAAGACTTTCTGCTCCCAATCGAAATATCAGAGTCTTTATCTCAGTTGACGGTGCCTTTTGGCTATGGTTATATTCAGTTTCTGGACACGTACGTTATAATATTTCTAGCGCCCTTGCTTATAACATTTTCCATGATTTAGTTTCAATATTAAAGCTGTTTGATCAATAATTGAATGTGAATGGATTAAGTAGCTATGTATGAATTTCACCATTGCAAATTTTCAATTTTTGATGGGGTAGAACTAGCAGATTATTAACCTTCTGTCATCTAATTGAATTAATATGAAGAGAAGATCAATGGAGATGCTGTGAGCATCCACATGTATTTAGACCAGAAGTTCTACTTTATTCTTTAACTTGTTTCTTATTCATTCTCAGTTCTATTTTACTGCGCATTTTTTTTTTTTGGCCTTTGGCATGTGTGACTGTATATACACGTGCCTCGATTCACGTATTCCCCAATTTTTTTTCTCATAACCTTTTTTCCTAATCTTCTAATACTTAGAATTTGTGTTCCCCTCAGAGCTGTTGCAGCTGAAGTTTGCGAGGAACTTTTTAGTCCTATTCCCCCTCATGCTGAGCTTGCATTGAATGGTGTTGAAGTTTTTATGAATGCCAGTGGAAGTCATCACCAGTTAAGAAAGCTTGATCTTCGCCTTCGTGCTTTTATAGGTGCTACACATACCCGTGGAGGAGTTTACATGTATAGTAATCAGCAAGGATGTGATGGTGGCCGCCTTTATTATGGTGGGAAGGATGCTCTTATTTTGTTTATCATATTACATACTCTGTTTATGAAACATATGCTGTTTTTATCTATTTACCTAGAAAGAATCAATTACAACAGTTAGTTTCAGCATTATCAGATTTCGTCTGGCCTTATTTTATTTTTTCCAAACGTGAAAACAAATTGAATTTTCAGGCTCTGTTGTTTGATAAATTAATGTTCCACAGATGGATGTTCTTGCGTTGTTGTGAATGGTGATATGGTTGCCCAAGGTTCCCAATTTTCCATGAAGGATGTAGAATTGGTGGTTGCTCAAATAGATCTAGATGCGGTATGCTGAAAATTCCATCCCTGTTATTCTTTAGAACCATAGGGGTTGATGTGCTCATTTGTTTTGGTAATAAAAAGCCTATAAATTGTTTAGTCACGCCTTGTAATACCAGCTAATTGGATTTTACCGGTTTGACTTCCTAGGGCATTTTGCTTTGTTTCCTCTCATTTATTCTCCATATAATGGTACTTCCTTGAGCAAGCATGATTTGTAACTTTTGTGCTATTACAAGCTGTGAATTCGGCACATGATATTGGGGATGATATGACCTGATTTATAAGAAGCCGTTAATATTCTAAATATATTTTATTGGGGATGCTATTCCAAAGCCAACCGGTAATGGGTGGCTAGAATAGCTTATTAATACTTTGATCAATAGTTCGCAGGCCAATTATGCACTCATGCTGCTCGCATATGTGCATATTCTAATATCTCAAGTTTTTGGCAATTGTAATCCATTATCCTTTATTTTTTATTTTTATGTAGTTTTAGCTGTCTCTGGTTTTTGATTCTTCATCTGATGGCAGGTTGCTAGTCTTAGAGGATCTATAAGTAGCTTTCAAGAACAAGCAAGCTGCAAACCAAGAGTATCCTCAGTAGCAGTACCTTACAAACTTTGCCAGTCTTTTAATCTCCAAATGTCACTCTCAAGTCCACTTAAGGTGAGCTCGTATGATGCTACCATGGTTGAAATCAAAAGAAATAAAACACAGACTTTTAGGAGGGTGTTTTAATTGCCTCATGCATATGCTTCTCGTTGGAGAGGATAAAGCTAGATACCTTACATGAAGGATCCAATATTAAATTTGCAATTATTCCACTTTTTGGGGTGAATGTATATTTAAAGAAAGATAGAAAAACACTAATTTTTTGAAAATTTCCTCCCATATTAGGAGGGTTGGGACGTCGGTAAGGAGCTATGATGCATGGACACTTTTATTAGGGTGGAAACACGTGTCGTGCCAAGTCGTGTCAGACCTTGACACTGAAAGACATGTATCTAACAAGCCACGTATCATGTCCAAGTTTTTTTATATATTTTTTAAATTGTCAATACTCGAGGGATACATTAGAGACACCCTTCGGGCAAGTGTTTGACATAACATGTCATGTCCTATATCAAAAATTTTGAAAATAAAGATATAAAATGTGAATTTAAAACTTTGGAGAATTAAAATCCACACGTCCCTGATGTTTTCATGACCTACATTTTCGAAAAATCAATTGTCGGCGTGTCATGTCATGTTTCCACGCACCTTAGATTAGGGGTGATGGGAGGTAGAGAGAACCGTGGAAATGAAAATATGTTTACAGGGCACTTTTGGCACTTATAAAGGGAATGGGCAGGATGTGGCATTATTCTGCTGAAGTGTGGCATCATTCAATCGATCTTGTGGCGTTCTAAGATAATTTCATTCTTTTTCTCATAGCTTCATTCTGGCAACCTTGCAATGCTAAATCTTATTTCTCCTATGCAGATTCAGTATCATTCTCCTGTAGAGGAAATAGCTTATGGACCTGGTTGCTGGTTATGGGATTATTTAAGACGAAGTGGTGCATCTGGTTTTTTGCTTCCACTTTCAGGTGGGGCCGATAGCTCCTCTGTTGCTGCTATAGTTGGTTGCATGTGCCAGCTTGTTGTAAAAGGTTAGTTTGTCTTCTAGCTTCTTTAACTGTCTATGCACCAAGGATCAAGCTTTTGATGAGTGATGTGCTTTGTTCTGTATGTTTTCTTTAATGATTTCAACACTTATGTACATGAATAAGATGATTGTATAATAATGTCCCTTTAACACTCGTCACTTATCTTGAACTTATTCTCTTAAACAGTATTCACATTATCAAAAGGCCGGAGGCTAGAAGTGGTGCATCTGGTTTTTTGCTTCCACTTTCAGGTGGGGCCGATAGCTCCTCTGTTGCTGCTATAGTTGGTTGCATGTGTCAGCTTGTTGTAAAAGGTTAGTTTTGGCTTCTAGTTTCTTTAACCGTCTATGCTCCAAGGATCAAGCTTTTGATGAGTGATGTGCTTTGTTCCGTAAGTTTTCTTTAGTGATTTCAACACTTGTGTGCATGAATGAGATGATTGTATAATAGTGTCCCTTTAACACTCATCGCTCTTGAACTTATTCTCTTAAACAGTATTCACATTATCAAAAGGCCGGAGGCTAAATAGGTTGTATTCGCAATAAGGTTCAGCAATGCATGACTGGAAGCTCATAGAGTTGTTAAGGGCTTGATTTGGGTGAATGCATATTTTTGTTCACTTGAAAGAGCAATTTATGATTATCACTGGCTATTTTGCAAGTCATTGGATTGATAACTAGCTGTCCACTACTCTTACCGTTTCTAATTGAAAAAGGAAAAATGTGATATTTTTGTTAAACAGACCAACGACAGGTATAATTTTAGTACATCTTTATGTGTCGCTGAATAGAACTATTTATATTCAAGTTTAATCTCCTGCTTGGCTGCAACTTTGAAAGTATTACCTGATAAGTTCCAAATATTTAATTAGTTTCTCTTAAAGAGGACAGAATGCACATTGATTAGAGAAAAATTATAGTATTTCATTATTTTTCCATACATTTTAAAATGGCTAAATTAGTGTTTGAATAGTTAAAGATGAACAGTGTTCAGTTGAGTACCGCTGTTTTCCAATACTTTGACATTGTTGTGTTTCTTGAAAATCTTCCAAAAAATGACTCCAATTTCAAGAGTGAGATTTGTATAATTAAAAGTAGTTTGACGAGTATTACTTTCCTACTGCAAATTGCCTGAAACATTCATACCTATTAGTTAACATATTCTGCATGTCATGTTTTGTTTACACTCCACTGATATGCAACGTGCAGAAATCACCAATGGAGATGAACAGGTCAAAGCTGATGCTATACGAATCGGCCATTACACTGGTGGACAATTTCCAACTGACAGCAAAGAATTTGCTAAACGCATATTCTACACAATTTTTATGGGATCTGAAAATAGGTAAGGACAAATGGGCAGAATTAATAGTCTAACTTTTACCACACTATGAAATGCTTAACATATTAAATTTTTTAGAGAAGAGTCACTTTAGTTTGAACAGTACCGGAGGTTTAAGACACTAATGATCTCATCCTCCTTGTTATTGTTACATTAAAGTTAAGAATTAGATTATATACTGGACAATCAACCAATGATATATTCTCTCTTATAGCTCTGATGTCACAAGAACCAGGGCAAAGGTGCTGGCTGATGAAATTGGGTCATGGCACCTTGATGTTTCTATAGATGGAGTAGTTTCTTCTCTGCTCTCTTTGTTTCAAACACTTACTGGAAAGCGACTGCGTTACAAGGTAGAGGATAAAATGTATATATTTTGTGTGCATGGACCTCTACAATTTTTAGTTTTCATGGCTGGTCATTAATTTTCTCCACAGGTAGATGGAGGATCCAATATTGAAAACTTGGGATTGCAAAACATACAGGCTCGCATCAGAATGGTCATAGCATTCATGCTAGCATCACTTTTGCCTTGGGTTCACAACAAACCTGGTTTTTATCTGGTCTTGGGTAGCTCCAATGTGGATGAAGGCTTACGTGGCTACCTAACAAAGGTACTTCAGATCTTACTTGCCGCCAAGAGAAATTTTTGGGTTGCGAGCATTGAACTTATTTGGACTTAATTTAGCCAGTTTATGAAAAAAAGAAACAATTAAGCATCAATCAGAATCAAGAAATGAAGCCCCTGTTTGGCAATATTAAATCATTTATAAATGGTCAAACTTCATTTTCAACAAGACATTCCAATGGCCCACAAGTACTATCCACTTATTCACCACTTATTTCTTATCCATTTATAAATTAATCCGTTTGTAAATTCTTCCAAAATGGAGGCAAAATTGTATCTGGCAAGGGGTATATGGGGCAGGCCTTTGCATTGTGCAATTCTGGATCTAGTTTTAGCTGGCTAACTTGATTCATAATCATGTTTATGAATATGACTAACATTGTGCATTGATAGCAATGTTTAACAATGATATGATTAATCTCATTCTAATAAGTTGTTTACCTATTAAATGCAGTATGATTGCAGTGCTGCTGATATAAATCCAATTGGAAGTATCAGCAAGCAGGATCTTCGAATATTTTTGAAATGGGCTGCTATCCATCTTGGTTATTCATCATTGGCAGAAGTTGAAGCTGCTCCTCCTACTGCTGAATTGGAGCCTATACGTTCCAACTACAGCCAGGTATTTATTAAAACCTGGCTTACGACTTGCTATTTTTTGAGTTGACGTACTTTTCCCTTTCAAAGCATGCTTTTGAAGGACTCTATATTCTTTTTTGTATCGTTCCCCCATCTGGTCATCATAGCTCATGATATTCTTGGCTAAGGGGGTGCTTGTTCTGTCCTTAGAAATCCTTTTGTGGGTCATCTGGCTGCTATATTTCAACTTCAGCACCATCGAAAAAAATTCATAGCTTGTCCTACATTTTGACATTGGCAGCACGAAAGTTTTATTTAGTTTGACATTGGCACCATCGAAAAAAAAGTTTTTTGTGGGTCATCTGGCTGCCATATTTCAACTTCAGCACCATCGAAAAAAATTCATAGCTTGTCCTACATTTTGACATTGGCAGCACGAAAGTTTTATGTAGAATGTGAATTTGTGTAAGTCTGATTGTTTTTTTCTGTTTGAACGTAGTTGGATGAAGTTGACATGGGAATGACCTACGAGGAACTCTCAGTATATGGAAGGATGCGTAAGATTTTCCGCTGTGGTCCTGTATCGATGTTTAAGGTTCGTGTCTAATATCTTAACTGTAAGAGACTTTCAATAAGTTAGCTTTCCATTGCCCCAACTTCATTTTTGCCTCTTGTGCAATAGCTCAATTGCCTCAGGCTGTCAGTACCCTAAAATTTCTTTTATGTAATAAGAAAAATACATTTATGCCCCACATATGACTTTTAAGCCAACGGCAAACATGTGGTGAATGGACGGATGTCTTGATTTCCAATATTCTAAGTAGTCTATTTTGTTCGTGGATAGGAACCTTATCTGCAAATTTAATTTCCTTGTAGTACTCAACTGTCAGATTGCTTGGAATATTTATTGTGGTCAATGTAATTAAATGACACGGTATGGCAGAATTTTTGTGGTATATGTATAATTTTTCATTATTTCGTTTTCCTGGCAGAATCTTTGTTATAGATGGGGTGCAAAATTGACTCCAGCAGAAGTTGCTGAGAAAGTGAAGCATTTCTCCAAGTACTATTCCATCAATAGACATAAAATGGCAGTCTTAACACCTTCCTATCACGCAGAGGTACTATTTGCAAGCCTAAAAGAGCATGTTTGGTTAAGCTTGAGAAAAGTATGTGCATCTTTTTCATAACTTTATATAGGAACATGTTTTTCTTATTTCTAACTAAAAATGTTGTTTATTTTGAAAGTAACTCTTACATTTCTTTCAAAATAAGTAATTTACGCATTGTCCGTTTTGACCAATAAAAAAAATATTTTTTTAGAACTTTCATATTCAGTTATAATTAAACAGTTTAACCTTAGTCAAAGATTATCGAGTCTAAAATATTGTGCATTTTCGATTTTGACCATGCGAAAGTTTAATTATGTAATAGCTAAACAAAGAAAGATTACACGCATTTGCAGAGTTATTCGCCAGAAGACAATAGGTTTGATCTACGCCAATTGCTGTACAATGCAAGGTGGCCATATCAATTCCGCAAGATTGATGAATTTGTAGACAATCTAAATGGTGATAAAGTCACTATTACAAAGTCAACTAACCAGGAAAATGCCGATGTTAATTCAGATGGTGGTATGGGTGTTGTGGCAGCAGGTTCCAACAATCCACGAGCTGGATTTTAGGTTCCCACTCAAACTTGGAACAAGTATCTCGTGGCATACATGGATAATTTACTGTCTTCTTTTCCATGCTTTTCATGTTGAATTTATCTATTATAATACAGAACAGGAATAATAATTTACTTGCATATTATATTAATGTCTGCCATTTTCTTATCTATAATGGTTCGGTTTCTGAAATAAGAGTACGAATACCCTTTTGCTTTGTGTGGCCTTCTCTTTATCAAACGTTGTTTGTAGGGTTGGACAAAACTCCTGAATCGAACTAGCCGAACCCAACTCGAACTGAGTGATTTTTCTTAAGTTAAATACCCGAGAACGGGTATCTAAATCGAGAACCGACGGATTCGGTTCGATTTTCGGTTCTAGGTCAAGAATTGAATAATCGAATCTCCCTAATTTTTAAATTTTATTTATTTTAAATAAAGTCAAATTATTTTATTTTTTTCTAAATAAATTTACTAACTAGTTAATTTAGCTCAAACTCAAAAATAAGATTTTCTTATTTCTAATTTTCAGTCCAAGTCCAACTTAATCAAATTAACCTACCTTTTACCAAAATCTGTTATTCTACTGTAGTGCTCTTTTTACTGTTCTGGATAAATTGAATTGAGCCTCAACAGCGTTTCTCTTAATTATTGTGAGCTTGCTATCTTTCTCTTTCTGTGATTTTAACAATCAAATTTATGAAGAACTCAACAAAGAGTTAAGATTGAACTATGTTATTTTGTAAGAGTTAAGATTAAATATGCCATTAGTTGAATTAATGTAACTTTGTAAATATTAAAAAAATTAATTATAGTACGGAACTTGGGAACTGAATGGAAATGAACCGAATTCGAACGGTTCTAAAATTAAATTTGGACCCGACAAGTCCATTTACTAAACACCCAAAAATTCCGAGCCGGTTCTGTTCTAACGAGAGCCGAACCGAATTGGACCATGTCCAGCCCTAGTTGTTTGACCAAGTGAGTTTGGAAGCGCCTTAAGGCTATTTGTTTACTTTAATACTTGTAGCCTACCCCTTATAAATATTTCGTTGCTTGCATGGCTGAATACAACCATCAGAGACGATTCTCAACCATTTGGATGCTTAATGAAGAAATAAAGGGGATTGTGAAAACTAAGTTTTCATTCATTCTTACATTCTCAATGATGCTATTTACTTGTTTAACTTGTAGTCTCAACCATTGCCCATCTTCATTTATAAGTGGAATGGCTTATGATAGGTAGTCAATTGGACAAATATCACGAGTTGTTACAAATGTAAGGAAGAAAAATGTTCACAAAAACAATTGAGAAAGAATAATGCTATTTAGTACCATTTATATTACAATATCTATTTAAATGACATTACATGATAGGCTCAATTAAATATATCAAATAATTTCACCTTTAATTGAATTTGTCACATTACGACACCTAAACTGGTATGCTAACACCAATAATGTTAGATAGCATTATTCATTGAGAAAACCAAAACATGAGGTATCATGTCTCTACATTAACTTGGAACTTGCATGATGTTGATCTTGTTAATCAACTGAAAGCTAGGGTTTGTTCTCTTTGTCATTTTCGAGCCGTTTTTTGTTTTCAATTTTTCAAAACAGTGAAAACGCGTTCTCTTTTTCATTTTCGAAAACGAATTTTTGAAAACAAAAAAAAAATTGCCTTGAAAACTCAAAACGTCTAAAAAGACGTTTTGACTGTTTTCAGGCCAAAACACGAGAACAGATGAAAACACGAAAAACGGACAGATCTCTATCCCGTAAGTGATGAGCTTCCTGTAAGTAAAAGCTTCTCTCTCTCACATATCCTCTCTCTCATGTAAGATTATCTAGAGCAGTTGTTCTCTAGGGTTTGCTCTGCCTTCCCATTCCTTTATTGTGGCAGATTGAAGAATCAAAGGCTCAATCGAAGGCTCATCCTCAAATCTAGGTATTTCTTTGGTGTTATTTTCTCAGATTTGAATTTTTTTTCCTTGGTTTTTAAAGCATTCTGTCATGGGCTCACTCAATTTATTTTTATTTATCTAGTTGGGCTTGTATGGTGGGCTAGCCCAAGCCCTTTTTGGTTATTATTTTGCTCTAGGGTTGTTGGAAGACAATGAAGAAGGGTCGAGTGTTGAATTGAAATTGGCTGCTGTCGTTCGTCTTCCCCCTTCCTCTACCATTCTTCTTCCTGTTTCTCTGCTGTTGTGTTCTTCTCGGCGTCTCTCTTTCTCTGGTATTCTTCTCTTCTCCTCCTGCTTCTCTATTTCTCCTGCTTTCTTCTATTTTTCTCATTTCTCCTTCTTCTCTTCTTCCTTCTATAAATCTGTCTTCCAAGTCTCTGTCTTTTCATCCTCTGCAGGTCTATCTATTTCTCTTTTGTATTTTGTTTTTTACTTGTAAGCCCTGCATTGTAATGGAAACATCAATTAAGGGAATGAATGGTTGATTTTGGTTGGACATAAACTGGTTCTAGTTTGTAATTTCAGTTTATATTCCTTCAATTTGAGTAATTACAATCTGTACTTTGCATCTTGATTTTATAATTGCTCATTATTGGTTGAATTTGGTTGGAAATTAATTGGTTTTGGTTGAAGTTGAACTCCAACCATAACACATTCAAGAGTATAATGGGATCATTTTGCTAGATCTATAAGAATAATAAAATGTTAGTATCATATCCATGGTTTCTGATGATTCTTGATTTGGGTCATTCGGAGAAGTCGATAAATGCTGTATTTTCTTGGTAGTTTCTCCTTTATTGTCATCCATTTTTCTCTAGAGAGGGACAGAACAAAAACCCATAAATATTTCTGTGTTTGTTTCTTTAAAGAGTCTCTGCAATTAGGCTAGCTAGGATTCTGAATTCAGAATGCTTTTGGACTTTGTTTTCTACGGGGTCATCAAAAGGGAAAGTTGATGGAAAGAAAAGTGATTGTTAAACATTTATTTGAAGCAGCAAAAAAAGGTCAAAATTGTGGAACCTGCAATGAGTAAGACGTTTCAATTACAGAGAGAGAGAGAGACAACAAGAATGAAACGTACAGCGTCTGAAAATATTTGTAACTAGATTCAATGTATGCTTGCCCCTATATTCTCCGTTTTTTTGGTTAATTTTGCAGTTCAGCCAGCTATACTCCTTTTAAAATATTTGCCTTTTCGAACATACTAATCTGTAGAATGATTTATCCTCAATCTGTAAGCTCAGATTCACTCCTTCTTTGTAATTTCACAATTGGGATTCTGATTTTGATTCTGATCTGAATCTTTTTATTTTTTTTGGGTTTGTGATTTTTTAACTTTTATCTTTTATCTTTTGGACCTTTGATTTCTTGATTGTGTTATCTTCCTATTGTGAGTTTGTTGACTATGTTGCAAAATATGAATTTATTTTTAATTGTGAGTTTGGTTTAGCTGAGTTATTGTTAGAACACTGTTGTGATTTTTGGGACATTTTTTCTGCTGGAGATCCATACATGGGTTTCGTGAATATGCTTTAAGTTTAATATAAATTATGACATCGATCTGAGTGATGGGTAAGGTTATTGGAGTTGATGGAATTCATAAATTCTATCCTATTTTGTGGAAAAACCATTATTTTGAATGAAACTCTTGATTGGAAATATGCAAAATGCCTGCTGTGGTTCAAGGAATTGATAAAACATGTAGATGTGTTGTTCTCTCTGTGGGTTCTGGTTACTGTTTACTTTAGACACTGATTTGCAGCATTTGAGTATAACAATTTGTACTTTAGTACTATGAGAGGGGAGTAGTATAATTTTTGACCCCGGAACTATGGCATCCCGTGCCAAGGGTACTCAGATATGTGGATAGATATGCAAACCTGGACCAATATACCTGTCTCTTGAGTATTGGGAGAAAAAACTGAATAAGAGGATTTTATGCAGGATAGACATTTATTGATCTGATAATTTATGCCTAAATTAGGCCATCATTTTGTCTTCTTGTAATTATCAAGTTCTTTTCTGAAGCCAATGAAGAAAATATACCTAAATACAATAATTCTTTCTTATGATTTTAGATATAAATTCGGGTTATCGGGCAACAATGCAGGCTTGCTCATGCTAATGGACAGGGGACCTCGTGTGGAGCAGTGGAGATGTCTTACAAGTACACAAGTGTAAAACCAATACTCTCTGCTCCTTATCCATCTGTGAAGAATATGGGCATCTATTTAAACGGAGAAAATGTTTGGTACACATAACTAGATAGGATTCGACCGAACAATGGACAAGATCATTAGCTCTTTTTCCTTTTCAATACTGTGAAGTACTATTCCTTTTTGCATGTGACACATTTATGTATGATTTCTCAATCAAAAGCAGATAGAACTTGGGACATTAATTGCACTTCCGAGTACTGCTTTGTATCTGTCTACTTTTGTCAAAAGATTTCATATTTCCAGTGAAATTTATTTAAGGACAATTGTGATTGGTGAGATATTAAGATTACCTTTCCAATGGTGCAGTTTTCATGATAGCTGGACGGTCTCGATTTGGAATATTCTCAGTGAAAACTCGTTTGGTTCAGTCAAGCTGGCCAGTTTCTATTTCTGTTTCTGTTTCTGTTTCAGTTTCGTCCTATTCTAGTCCAGTTTAGTTACAAATAATGAATGATCGATGAACCTATATTTTCTTCAGTTCAACGTCGTAATTTAGGAAAGAGCAGTGCAAAAACATGCTATAAGTATAGGGTTGTCTTCCTATAATTGACTGTTGTCAAAAATAGTTTCTGACACACAGCAAATCAGAGGAAGTCATCTTGTACAAAATCTGTGGAAAAAATCATGTATTTGAAGTGAGGGTATAAATCAAGTCTGAGTTAGGAAAAAAAAAGTAAAAAAATAAAACTAGAGAAAAGTTAAGCTTGAATAAAATATTATAAAAAGATATTCTCAAAATTTCAAAGTAAACGTGTTTTCCATTTTTAGTTTTTAGAAACAGTATTCAGAATCACAAAAAGAATGCATTTTCAGCAATTTCAAAACAGGCACTGAAAACAAAAAAAAACTTAAAATGAATTCAAAACTCAAAAACTGAAACACCAAGAGAACGGCCCCTAAGAGTTTTGGAGTATTGTCGAGGATAAAATCTCACATTATTAAACCTATGTTTGGTAGAAATTGAGCTCCTAATTGATTATCTTAAAATTTAAAAAACATAATTTTGAATAGTATTTTTTGAAGAATGTGATCTTAAAAAGGAAGAAAGTTATGAATTTAGTTATAGAATATTTTATCATGGGAATGTGATTGAAAATAAGTATGAAAAATATATTAGAGTAAAGTAAAGTAAAGGGAATCAAGTAGGTGCTTACCAAGAGCTCTGTTATCTTAGCTTAATCAGCTTAATGAAGTATTCGATAATTCTATGATCAAAATCCTCTCCTGCACAACAAATGAACTTTCAGCATCATTAAACCCAACAATAAGTCACAAAATTATCGTTCTAAGCCTTCCTTTTTGAAGTGCAAAATAATATATGTTGGACAATTTTTAAAGATAAAATCGAAACTTAATATGTTATCAATACATATTTCAGATTGCCGAATTGATCATACATCAAATTGATTTCTCAGCTATATCATAAAAGGACAATGTGTTCAAGGGGGGGTGTATTTGAATATATTACGTTTCGAACTTTTGACCTATAACTGCATGACACACTGCCACTTGCTACAGAAATATATCAGTCATTTTCGAAATATTGATTTTCTAATAAATGCAAAGATGGATATATTAGCAAGAAATATCTGTACGTCCAAGATGGGTGTCTCCATTCGTGGAAAGAACCTCAAAGACACCATTGTCAATGGTCAAGAATTTATATTTATTCCTCAATTTGGAAGCTGGTTCTTTATCTTCAATTGGAAAGTTTGTTCATGCTAGTATGCCCTGAATTTGATAAAAGTTACTACTTCCCAAGATTTAAAAGAGAAAATATTGTGCTGGAAAGGCTCAACTAAATGATGCAATTTTAGGCAGTGTTGTGCAACTTATGATGGAAACATACGGCCCTTTTTAATAATTACCAGCTTCCGCTTTTATATGAGCCAGTTAACGTTGTTGCGACCTGTTTATTAAAAAATGTACACGTGTCTCACTTTCATGGGAAAAAAACACATTGGGGCACTGAATATAGGATTTATACGAATACGTATGGCCATTTTCTAACCACTTGAGCTTTTAGATGAAATGGTTAACAAACCAAAAACAAACTTTAGAAGATGGAATTAACCAAGTGGTCTCACTGTCTAAATGCCAACTGGAAAGATTGATATGTATGGTTGTCAACAAGTAATTGTTATGTTATAACGCTACTGCTTCTCAATACGTCCTTGGCTTATGGTTTGATTGCTTTGGCTTCGGTGTTTGAATTGTTATTAATTCGCCAAATGATTTCATGAGTACTAAATTGACTAACCTTGTCTTATCAAACAGGTTGTCTATCAGCAATTTCTATTGCGAAGGAGGAGGCCACCAAATTGGGAACAGTCATTGGTATAGACCTTGGTACTACCTATTCCTATGTTGGTGTTTACAAGAATGGACATGTTGAAATCATAGCTACAAAGAATCAGGTGGCTGTCAACCCTGAAAGGACTATCTTTGATGTTAAAAGACTCATGGAAAGAAAGCAAATCTTTTTATTTAAATGTATTGATGTATTTTTTGTTGTACACTGCTTTTGTGATAAATTATTGATGAAAATCATAAATTATTTTTTGACAGGTTCGATAACAAGGAAGTTCAAAAGGATATGAAGCTCGTTCTTTACAAAATTGTCAACAAAGATGGAAAGCCATATAACCAAGTCAAAATTAAGGATGGGGAGACTAAAGTCTTCAGTCCTGAGGAAATCAGTGCTATGATTTTGACTAAGATGAAGGAAACAATAGAAGCATTTCTTGGGAAGAAAATTAAGGATGCTGTGGTAACAGTTCCCAGTAAGCTGTGATTGCATTGAATTATTTGATTATAATTACTTTTTATTTTGGGTTGTAACTGGCAGCATACCTCAACGATGCCCAGCGGCAGGCCTTTAAGGATGCTGGTGTAATTGCTGGGCTAAATGTAGAAAGAATTATCAATGAACCAACAGCAGCAGCAATTGCGTACGGTTTATATAAGAAAGGTGGCGAGAAGAACATCCTTGTCTTTGACCATAGTGGCGGAACCTTCGATGTCAGTATCTTGAGTATATAATGTCCACGGGACCACACCAGCAAAAACGATTTTTCCAATTACAGATTCACCATAAGTAGACGCAGAAGTTCATGATAAATAATATAAACTCATTAAAAACTCTCGAAATTCTAATCAGACCTAGGGATGTCAACGAACCGAGCCCGAGCCAAAAACTCGAGGCTCGAGCTCGGCTCGATTAAAATGGTCGAGCTTTTTTCCGAGCCGAGCAGAACTTTTGCTCGGGCAAAAAATTTCGGCTCGAGGCTTTCCAAGCTAAGCCGAAAAGGCTCTTTTTTACCTTTATATATATATATATATATCTTCTTTCTTAATTTGCTGCCTTTTAGGGCCTGCTTGGGAGTTTTTTTTCCACCAATTTTGACCAGTTTTGGGTGGGGTACCATTTATGATAGGTTGGAACAACCGAGAGGAAATCCCCCCATTGGTCACTGAACTTTGCCAAAATCTTCTAGGAGGTCATCGAACTTCAATAAGTCTCAAAATAGTCATTGAACTTTGCCAAAATCCCATAGGAGGTTACCGAACCTTCAAACGTCCCTGAATGGTCACTGAACTTTACAAAAGCTCCTGAGAGGTCACTAAACTAGTCATGCATGGAGTCTCAATTTGCAAAGTTGAGTGACCTCTTGAGGGACTTCGACAAAGTTCGATGACCATTTAAGGACATTTTAAAGTTTGGTGACTTCTTGGGGGATTTCGGCAAAGTTCAGTGACTATTTAGGGGCTAATTGAAGTTCGCTGACCTCCTAAAGATTTTGGCAAAGTTCATTGACCATTGGGGGGGGATTTCCTCGAAGAACCGGTGTTTGCAAGTTTTTTTGGGCACTGGTTTTGAGTGGTTTAAAAAACACTCAAAAACGGTGTAGTTCATTTTTGAGTGGCTTTCCCAACCTGCCAAATCGGCTGGTTTTGGCCGTTTCTCTTGTTTTATTCTAATTTTACCTTTTATAAAATAATTATTTCCATCCAATATATTTTGTTCAAAACAAAATTTTAAATTAAAATATATTAACTAAAATATATATATAATTTATAAAAATTATATTATAATAAAAAATACTTATAAGTAAAATATTACTTGTAAGATAAGAAAAATTATATTATAGTTCAAAATTAATTATAAGCAAAAATATTAAATTAAAATTTTAATTTAATATTTAATTTTTTAAATTAAATTTTAACTTATATGTAAAAAAGAAAAAAAAATCTATAAGTAAAATATCACTTATGAGTAAAACAAATTAATATAAAAGAAAACTTTACGAAGGGCATCTACGCAATCTTATAAAAGAAAACTCTCCAATCGTGAGTTGGAGAGTTTTAAAAAACGCTACTAAATCGCTCCGCTCATAAATGCTTGGAACCGCTACGTTAAAATAAGCTCATAACCGGTACAGTGAAACTCCCAAGCAGGCCTTTAAAGCAGCAAATGCCGCCTCTTTCAGTTGTTTTTTTTTTTTTGTAGCCTGT